>NW_027397072.1:46566317-46634485 GCF_003265705.2 Callorhinus ursinus
AGGATTATTTGTTCCATCTCTTTGAAAAAAGTGGATGGTATTTTGATGGGGATTGCATTGAATGTGTAGATTGCCCTAGGTAGCATTGATATCTTCACAATGTTTGTTCTTCCAATCCATGAGCATGGAACGTTTTTCCAATTCTTTGTGTCTTCCTCAATTTCTTTCATGAGTATTTTATAGTTTTCTGAGTACAGATCCTTTGCCTCTTTGGTTAGATTTATTCCTAGGTATCTTATGGTTTTGGGTGCCATTATAAATGGGATTGACTCCTTAATTTGTCTCTCTTCTGTATTGTTGTTGGTGTATAGGAATGCCACTGATTTCTGTGCATTGATCTTATAGCCTGCCACTTTACTGAATTCCTGTATGAGTTCTAGCAGTTTTGGGGTGGAGTCTTTTGGGTTTTCCACATACAGTATCATATCATCTGCAAAGAGTGAGAGTTTGACTTCCTCTTTGCCGATTTGGATGCCTTTGATTTCTTTTTGTTGTCTAATTGCTGTGGTTAGAATTTCTAATACTATGTTGACTAGCAGTGATTATAGTGGACATCCCTGCCACGTTCCTGACCTTAGGGGGAAAGCTCTCAGCTTTTCCCCATTGAGGATGATATTCGCTGTAGGTTTTTAATAGATGGCTTTTATGATATTGAGGTATGTACCCTCTATCCCTATACTCTGAGGAGTTTTGATCAAGAAAGGATGCTGTACTTTGTCAAATGCTTGTTCTGCATCTATTGAGAGGATCATATGATTCTTGTTCTTTCTTTTATTAATATATTGCATCAAGTTGATTGATTTGCGGATGTTCAACCAACCTTGCAACCCAGGGATAAATCCCACTTGGTCATGGTGAATAATCCTTTTAATGTACTGTCGCATCCTATTGGCTAGTAGTTTGGTGAGAATTTTTGCATCCATGTTCATCAAGGTTAATGGTCTGTAATTCTCCTTTTTGATTTGGTCTTTGTCTGGTTTGAGGATCAAGGTAATGGTGGCCTCATAAAATGAGTTTGGAAGTTTTCCTTCCACTTTTATTTTTTGGAACAGTTTCAGGAGAATAGGTATTAAATCTTCTTGAAATGTTTGGTAGAATTCCCCTGGGAAGCCATCTGGCCCTGGGCTTTTGTTTCTTGGGAGATTTTTGATGACTGCTTCAATTTCCTTAGTGGTTATGGGTCTATTTAGGTTTTCTATTTCTTCCTGGTTCAATTTTGGTAGTTGATACATCTCTAGGAATGCACCCATTTCTTCCAGGTTATCTAATTTGCTGGCATAGAGTTGCTCATAATACATTCTTATAATTGTTTGTATGTCTTTTGTGTTGGTTGTGATCTCTCCACTTTCATTCATGTTTTGGTTGATTTGGGTCATTTCTCTTTTCTTTTTGATAAGTCTGGCCAGTGGTTTATCAATCTTGTTAATTCTTTCAAAGAACAAGCTCCTAGTTTCGTTGATCTGTTCTACTGTTCTTTTGGTTTCTATTTCATTGATTTCTGTTCTGATCTTGACTATTTCTCTTCTCCTGCTGGGTTTTGGCTTTATTTGCTGTTCTTTCTCCAGCTCCTTTAGGTGTAGCGTTAGGTTGTGTATTTGAGACCTTTCTTGTTTCTTGAGAAAGGCTTGTATTGCTATATACTTTCCTCTTAGGACTGCCTTTGCTGTATCCCAAAGATTTTGAACAGTTGTGTTTTCATTTTCATTGGTTTCCATGAATTTTTTTAATTCTTTTTTAATTTCTTGGTTGACCCATTCATTCTTTAGTAGGATGCTCTTTAGCCTCCATGTATTTGAGTTCTTTCCGACTTTCCTCTTGTGATTGAGTTCTAGTTTCAAAGCATTGTGGTCTGAAAATATGCAGGGAATGATCCCAATCTTTTGGTACCGATTGAGACCTGATTTGTGACCTAGGATGTGATCAATTCTGGAGAATGTTCCATGGGCACTAGAGAAGAATGTGTATTCCGTTGCTTTGGGATGGAATATTCTGAATATCTCTGTGAAGTCCATTTGGTCCAGTGTGTCATTTAAAGTCTTTATTTCCTTGTTGATCTTTTGCTTAGATGATCTGTCCATTTCAGTCAGGGGGGTGTTAAAGTCCCCCACTATTATTGTATTGTTGCCAATGTGGTTCTTTTCTTTTGTTATTAATTGGCTTATATAATTGGCTGCTCCCATGTTCGGGGCATAGATATTTACAATTGTTAGATCTTCTTGTTGGATAGACCCTTTAAGTAGGATATAGTGTCCTTTCTCATCTCTTATTACAGTCTTTGTTTAAAATCTAATTTGTCTGATATAAGGATTGCCACCCCAGCTTTCTCTTGGTGTCCATTAGCATGGTAAATGGTTTTCCACCCCCTCACTTTCAATCTGAGGTTGCCTTTGAGTCTAAAATGTGTCTCTTGCAGACAGCATATTGATGGGTCTTGTTTTTTAATCCGATCTGATAGCCTGTGTCTTTTGATTGGGACATTTAGCCCATTTACATTCAGGGTAACCATTGAAAGATATGAATTTAGTGCCATTGTATTGCCTGTAAGGTGACTGTTACTGTATATTGTCTGTGTTCCTATGCGGGCTATGTTACTTTTAAGCTCTCTCTTTGCTTAGAGGACCCCTTTCAATATCTCTTGTAGGGCTGGTTTCGTGTTTGCAACCTTTAGTTTTCATTTGTCCTGGAAGCTTTTTATCTCTCTTTCAATTTTCAATGAGAGCCTAGCTGGATATAGTATTCTTGGCTGCATATTTTTCTCGTTTATTGCTCTGAAGATATCATGCCAGTCCTTCCTGGCCTGCCACGTCTCTGTGGATAGGTCTGTTGCCAATCTAATATTTCTACCATTGTAGGTTACATATCTCTTCTCCCGAGCTGCTTTCAAGATTTTCTCTTTGTCTCTGAGACTCGTAAGTTTTACTATTAGATGTCGGGGTGTTGACTTATTTTTATTGATTTTGAGAGGGGTTCTCTCTGCCTCCTGGATTTTGATGCCTATTTCCTTCCCCACATTAGGGAAGTTCTCTGCTATTATTTGCTCCAATATACCTTCTGCCCCTCTCTCTCTTTCTTCCACTTCTGGGATCCCAATTAGTCTAATGTTTCATCTTATCATATCGCTTATCTTTCGAGTTCTGTCCTGGTGATCCAGTAGTTGTGTATCTCTCTTTTTCTCAGCCTCTTTATTTTCCATCATTTGGTCTTCTATACCACTGATTCTCTCTTCTGCCTCATTTTCCTAGCAGTTAATGCCCCCATTTTTTATTGCACTTCATTAATAGCCTTTTTGATTTCGACTTGGTTAGATTTTAGTTCTTTTATTTCTCCAGGAAGGGTGTCTCTAATAACCTCCATGCTTTTTTCAAGCCCAGCTAGTATCTTTAAAATCTTGATTCTGAACTCTAGGTCTGACATCGTACTAATGTCCATATTGAATAGGTCCCCGCAGACGGTACTACCTCTTGTTCTTTTCGGTGTGGTGATTTTTTTCATTTGTCATTTTGTCCAGAGGAGAATAGATGAATGAGAGAACAAAATGCTAACAGGTTAACAATGTCCCCAGCAAATATACTCTAAACAAATCAGAAAAGACCTGAAACCAGGGGAAAAGAAAGGGAAAGAAAGAAAAAGAAAGAGGAGAAAAAAAAAAAGAAAAAAAGAAAAACAAACAAAAACAGAACATGATCAAATTTGATCAGGCTAGTGCATAGGTCAGTGCCACACACTAGATTTTGGGTGTATTTTGGTCTGTTAGAAGAAAGAGCCTGCTCAAATTTTAAAGAAAGAAGGACATATATGTACAAAATAAGGGTTGATACAATAAAGGGATGAAAGGTGAATGTAAAGGGCGCCTGGGTGGCTCAGTTGGTTAAGCGACTGCCTTTGGCTCAGGTCATGATCCTTTAGTCCCGGGATCGAGTCCCGCATCGGGCTCCCTGCTCAGCGGGGAGTCTGCTTCTCCCTCTGACCCTCTTCCCTCTCGTGCTCTCTATCTCTCATTCTCTCTCTCTCAAATAAATAAATAAAAATCTTTAAAAAAAAAAGAAAGATGAATGTAAAGATGAAAATTATAAAAGATTTTATAAAAGGAATTGATAAGAAGTTGTTTGAAAAAAGAAAGAAGAAGATTTAAAAAAAAAAGAAATGAAAAAAGAAAGGGAGAGAATGACATCCAGCAGGAGACTAGAACAAAGCCATACAGTGGTGATTTAGGGTATATTTTGATCTGTTAAAAGAAACTGTATCTCAAAATTTTAAAGAGAGAACAACTGTATATATATATATGCCAAAAATAAGGGTATCTACTATGAAATGATAGAATATGACTCTAAAAATGAAAAATAAAATTTTTTTTTTCAAAAAGGGATTGATAAGATGTTGGTTGAAAAAAGGGAAAAAGAAAAATTAAAAAAAAAACAGTTAAAAAAATTAACTTTGAAAGAGTAATGAACCATGGTAAAAAAACCCATGAATTCTACGTGCAGTATTCCCCTAGCGCTGGAGTTCTCCCGTTCTCCTTGATCGGTAAACTTGGTCTTGGCTGCTGTTCGTGCTGATAATCTGGGGGAGGGGCCTGTTGCCATGGTTCCCAAATGTCTTTGCCGGAGGCGGAATTGCCCCGCCCTTGCCGGTCTGGGCTAAGCAAGCTGCTTGGGTTTGCTCTCCGGAGCTTTTGTTCCCTGCAAGATTTCAGTACAGCTTTAGAGGAAGACAGTGAAAATGGTGGCCTCCCAATCTCCACCCAGAGGAGCTGAGAACTTGGGGACCCGCTCCTCAGTGCGCCCCCAGAGAAAAGTAGTCAATCACTCCCGTCTCCCCGGTCTCCAGCCGCACTCTGTGCTCACCGGGCCTGTGACCAAGCATTTCAGTCTGTGGCACCCAAGTTGGTATGGAGTCTCCAAACCCAGCAGATCCCTGTGGTGCACTCCTGCGCCGCTCCTTCTAGGGGAGGAAGGGGAGTCTCCCCAGATCTGCCGCTTGTTGGGTCCCTGCTGGAGGAGCAGTGGCCTGACTGTGCCGTGGATCACAGTTTATGGCAACCCCGAGCTGAGAGCCCGCGCCTCGGCTCCGACTCGGCAGCCGGCTTCCCTGTTCTGATACCTGGGAGCTCTGCTGCACTTAGGCAGCCCCGGTCTTTCTGTGACCCCGAGGGTCCCGAGACCACACTGTTCCACGAGGGTTCCACCCCCCACTTAGCCACTGCAGCGACGTCCCTCAGCGGAGCCGGCTTCTAAAATTTCCGATTTTGTGCTCCGCGGCTCTATCACTTGCCAGAAGCGGCCCACGGAGGCCCCCTCCCCGCCGTCTATCCTCCCGAATATCGCCTCGGATTCACTTCTCCTTACATCCTACCTTCCAGTAAGTGGTTGTTTTTCTGTTCAGAGAGTTGTTGCTATTCTTCTCTTCGATCTCCTGTTGAGTTCGTAGGTGTTCAGAATGGTTTGATCCCTATTCAGCTGAATTCCTGAGACCAGACGAAATCCAGGTCTCCTACTCCTCCGCCATCTTGCCCCGCCTAGTTTTTCATTTAATTTTTTATTTTAGAATTTCCATCTGATTCTTTTTTATTGATTGGGATTCTCTGGTGAGATGCTCTTTCATCTATTTCTTAAACATACTAAGCACAGTTATCTGAAGGTCCACGTCTGTTAACTACAAAATCTGAATCTATTTTTAGGTGTTTCTCTACATTATCTTTTATTTTATCTTGGTTTTTGGTCATTAGGTTTTGCCACATGACATTCCTGTTGTAATTTTATATTTAACTTTGGATACCACATATGGTAAATTACAAAGCCTCTGAATGATACCACATGTCTCCCAAAAGGAGCTAGTGCTTACATGGATAAAGAGAGTAGGGTGATAAACAAGTCATTTCGTGAACAATTGCACTTGTTTAAAATCTTTTAGGTGTGAGGAGAGAGGAGTGGTATCATGTCTAATTCTAATTTGCTCTTATTCCTAGATTATAGCTCGTCAAGGATCTCAGTAGAAATACCAGCATATGGACCAAGTACACATTAAGCCCATGTATTCCATTGTTTCCCCTCCTTAGCTCTGTGAGCCAGTTTTATGGCTAGTTGCTGTGTCTTTTGCTGCTTAGAATTTGACAATAAATTGTAGTCTAACTTCACATAAAGGTCAGACAGGTCTGTGAGTTTCCTTTCTCTGGTCCTACTATCTGGTTCTCTAGTCTTTGTCCCAAATCTTGGCTACTTTAGTTGCCCTGGACTCCACTTTTCTTTTCAGGACCTTTGACACTTTTGAGAAGCCTCTAGGTTGCTGCTTTCTGCTGGGCAGCACAATTTTGCATCAGGAATCAACAAATGATGGAAATAACCTGGGGCAGGGACAGGAGGCTTCTTTCCCTCCCCCTCAAGTCTTGGATTCATTCCTCACTCTTTGATGCCTTCAAACAGTTGGAATTTTTATTTTCTTGGTATATTTTCTACTTTTATACTTGTTCTCAGGAGAAAAATTTGTCTGATACAAATGAAGTCCTCATAGCTAGTAGGAGAAGTCTGTTTCATCTAGTTTTAATTTTGTCATCAAGTCCTATAAAAGTTTGATATCATAAATTTACCTCAGACCTCTGAGAAACAAACTGAGGGTTCTAGAGGGGAGGGGGGTAGGGGGATGGGTTAGCCTGGTGATGGGTATTAAGGAGGACACATACTGCATGGAGCACTGGGTGTTATACACAAACAATGAATCATGGAACACTACATCAAAAACTAATGATGTAATATATGGTGATTAACATAATAAAAAATAAATTTAAAAAAATTACCTCAGATCTCTTCTATAGTCAAATACCATAGGTTCTAATATATATGTTATTTTCTAGATTCTGAATTTTAAATTTAACTCATATTATTTTAAAGGGAGTTTACAGTTTTCCAGTTATAAGCATTGTCTTATATTTTGTTATTCAATTATAATTTTATTGATTTTATTGGATTTCCATAAAAGAATGACTTACACTAATTCTATTTTTATAAAATGTATCAAAGGTTTCTTTGTTGTCTAATATATTGTTAACTATGAAAAATTCTTATGGCCTCTGAAATATTTTGACACGTTTGTATCTCTTACAAACCGAGAGATTCTTGAGGGCAAGTCTTCATCTCTGTAGCTATAATGTTTCACAAAGGAAAGCTACCCAAGGAATCCTCCTTAGAATGCTGAAATAAACACCTCCCATAACTGATTTATTAGAGAAATAACCCCTTTAGAGAAGATAAAACTCTTGTATTGAGATACATTAATACCTCCAAATAATTCATTTCCCCCTCAGTAGAGGTAATATTCTTTTTATTATTCTTTTTATAATTTCATAATCATGTTGTACCAAAAAAATCAGACATACTCTTTTAAAATGATTTTGGTTTTGACCATAATAATGTGAATACTTGTTTCTTTTCCATTTTCTTGATTTTGGACATTTCCCATTCTCATCCACATAGTATTCAAGATTTTTTTTATACCCAAACTAGGTATTAAATAGTACATAAGATTTTTAAAATATGATCCTGTCAGTGGACTCTTAATTCAGAGAAGTCTACATCATATTGTTTCCTCCCAAAAAAGGATTAGAAATTCTATGTATTGAAAAACAAAGATCCTGAGATAAACAAGAGGGAAATCAGTAGCATTGCTAGTAATATTCCCTACCATCTGCCTATTGATCTGTCTAGCTCTCTGCCTATCTATATACTAGATGGACCTCAGCAAGTAAATGCACACATGAGTGATTTTCACGCACAGATTTATTTATATATACTTACTGAGTTTCCCTGGGTGTGTTTTTAATTAGTATAATAAAAATTTCACACTGTTTTCAACATTTCTTAAAACAGAATTGGGGAAGAAGGGTATTGAAAAATTTATTCTAATGCCCATTGTTCCCTTAAAGAGGACTTCTGTTTGTCATCTCATACACAATGGGAATGTTCCCATTTTCATGTAAAGTTCAGAATTTCAAAACTTATTATCTTTCAACATGATATCAGTAGTGAGCAATAATAAGAATTCCTCTTGAATAGAAGGTAATATTATGAAATGTCGGCTTTTATTATGTACATTTGAGTATTCTTAAATGACAACCTTAAAATGAAATTGAGCTTTGACCCATATATAGATTTCAAAAAAGTTATTATAAATTTAACTGTTGCTTCTTATAAATGTACTTTATCAAGAGTGGTATAAATTTTTTTTTTTTTATTCTCATAGAAACAAAGTAAAGAGCTAAAGCAATAGCAACAACAAAAGTACAGATGAAGAATATTCTGCTGTAATATTTAGGTATTTATTTAGTGGTACATAAGTAGCTGAGATAAAATGACAGGATAAAACAACAAAAATCATACATTGTATGTTGAGTATGCTACCATTATAAAGTTAACACATGACAATATAATATTAGTAATTTAATAAATCATTCTAACACACTACTTACTCTTTTTTTTTTAAAAGATTTTGTTTATTTAGGGGGCGCCTGGGTGGCTCAGTCGTTAAGCATCTGCCTTCGGCTCAGGTCATGATCCCGGGTCCTGGGATCAAGCCCCGTGTCAGGCTCTCTGCTCTGCGGAAAGCCTGCTTCTCCCTCTCCCACTCCCTCTGCTTGTGTTCCCTCTCTCGCTGTGTCTCTCTCTCTCTCATATAAATAAATTTAAGATTTTATTTATTTATTTGACAGAGAGAGAATGAGAGATAGAGAGCACGAGAGGGAAGTGGGTCAGAGGGAGAAGCAGACTCCCTGCTGAGCAGGGAGCCCGATGCGGGTCCAGGATCATGACCTGAGCCGAGGGCAGTCGCTTAACCAACTGTGCCACCCAGGCGCCCCACACTACTTACTCTTTCTGAAATACTTTAGGCCCCCACTTCCTGAGTTGGGAATAAACACACACACACACACACAATCTTAATAGCAAATATTTTACAACTGAAAGATGCAGTCTGTTTAGAAGTTAATCAGCATTAATCAAACCCCCACAATAGGGTAACTAATTTCAGAAAGGTATAAAATTTAGTTATCACAAAAATTACAATGTGTGTATTTTATTTATTTTAAAAATACAATTACTTATGGGAAAATTGTTCAAATGATTTCAAAATGACTTTTTCAATGTCATACAGCTGGCAAATGGTGAATTATGAATGGTAACTCTAGCATGTTAACCTTCAAAGCGTATGCACTTTCCATTATACATCACTACTTACAGGCTTAGATCTAACAAAGAGTATGATTGATAAATTGGGTTGGGAGAACAAGAGATCATGGCCTTGAAGGCCAAGTTAGTGAGATTGTAGAATATTGGACAGGGTGATAGATGGACACTGTTCTTGGAAAATTTGATTCCACCATTTGTTCATAGGATACATAGAAGCAGATAGAGACAAAATAAGCAAGGAGATACACATCTTTGACTCTATTCTAATTAGTTAATAAGCCAATGAGCTTTGGAGAACAATGATCATTAGGAAAAAGCATTATCTTTGTCAGCGTCTTTACTAACCTATAAAACAGAAATAGAAATTGTGGAATTTATATAAGATGTATATAAGTTATGCCTGGATAGTGTAGGCATTCAATAAAGAACTCTTGTGGATTATTATTTTGACAGTATACTGCATTATTATTTTCTTTTAAAAGTACATTTAAAATTTGGTTTTATTTTTTAATTTTTTATATTTTAAAAGATTTTATTTATTCATTTGAGAGAGAGAGCAGGACAGAGAGAGCACAAGCAGGGGGAGAGGCAGAGGGAGAGGGAGAAGCTGACTCCTCGCTGAGCTGGGAGCAGGATGTGGGGCTCAATCCCAGATCATGACCTGAGCCAAAGGCAAATGCTTAACCATCTAAGCCACTCAGGCGCCCTGGTTTTATTTTTATAACCAGATTCAAAGGCGTTATTAAGATATCCCTTCTTAGTATTTTTTTAAGCATATACATCACTAATTTTTTTATTTTCTGACTATAGTTTAAGTGTTATAATTACACATCAAAATAAAACTTTTTGAATAAGTGTAAAGCATTGATTTTTTTTTTTTCAAAATCAAACATATATGGGAATGTCTTTGCAAATGAAAACAGGATGTTTGGGCAAATGTTCTGAAGGTCACTCAAAACAATAGTGTTACATCAAGAAATCTAAAGATCATTTGAGGGGCGCCTGGGTGGCTCAGTTGGTTAAGCGACTGCCTTCGGCCAGGTCATGATCCTGGAGTCCCGGGATCGAGTCCCGCATCGGGCTCCCTGCTCAGCAGGGAGTCTGCTTCTCCCTCTGACCCTCCCCCCCTCATGTGTTCTCTCTCTCTCTCATTCTTTCTCTCAAATAAATAAATAAATAAAATCTTAAAAAAAAATAAAGATCATTTGATTGTCTTCCCCCCCCTTGTAATTATCAGGCATTGCAAAAAATTAGCCTTTGGTTTTTTTTTTAATTGATTTTACTTTACCAGAACTGACTCCTCATGTCAATATTCATATAAAGACCTTCTTTAGTACAAAGAAAGATTTATTTGTTCTATCATTCATTGTTTTTTCACTTTTATTGAATACTCAGGATCACAAATGTTAAGTATTGATTCTTCAACTTTCCCTTCATATCTGTTATCTTCACTTTTTTCCATTTAAAAAATTCATACAGAAATATCTTTTTGAGTTTCTTTTCCATGTGCTAACCTTTTTATTTTTTTCATTTGCAGTATTATGTCAGTTTTTTACTTCTTCCTGTGTTTTAATTTATTACATATTTTATTTCATACATGTTTACTTCATCTTTTCCCATCATCTCTTTCTCAGATTTTATTTCCTTTTGACTTTTTGCTATTTACAAAAGCTATATATTCTTATATTCTAAAGGATATAAAATGGTTTATCCTGAAATTTTCATCATATACTTGGAAAGACATTCTCTTTCTTTGTGATTTTCAATGTTTGTGACATGGCCAAGTGTATATTTACAAGAAATAAGCAGGTTGAATTGTAATTGGTCTTGTTTTCTGTTTATTTCTTATTAGTAAGATCAAAATATTTCTCAGATCAAATGAGGAAGTACAGGTTAATATGTCAAAATCTAAGTCAAGGTCATAGGTTTAAAGATCAATCCTTAACAAATATTGCTATCTGGTTTTGTTCAATGTCTTTCTCTTCCCTGCTATTTTACTCAGATCAAACCAGAAATTATATCAATTTTCTTGGCAATGTGAAAAAATACTGTGAAAATTTAAGGGATTATTATCTTAATTTTTCATCTCTACAATGTTTTGTTCCTTTTACTATGCCTTGAAACAAAGATAGCATCTGGATTATTGGAGGAAGTTTTCATAGGAAACAGACTCTGAGACAGATTTTGTACATGAGGTAATTATTGAAGGAAAGCTTTGAGAAAAAAATGTACATGAAGACAATGAGGAGAACAGGATTGGTTGGGGAGATGCTGTACTCTGATGCAGTTGCTACTGCATGAGTAGGGAATCAGTCTGGCTCCAAAATCCCTATTCCAGATCTCATAAGTCAGGTGTTCTGGGAAATAACCTTTGAACTGGAGATTTACTTGCAGGTGGCTTGTTGAGGAGAGCTCTCAGGGAACTACGAAATGGGAGAAGCAGTTTTCACAGAGGGGGAGCCTGAACTGAGATACACTGCCTCAGAAGCTTCAGTGATTTCTGCAAGCAGCTGCAGCTGGGATGGCAGTGCAGGCTTGTTCTGAACAGGGGTGAAAAGATTGGTTCTCTTAACCCTGCATCAACCAGTTATTGAACATGGGCCCTGTGATATTGTGATTAAATATATATTTTGTCTTTGTCCTTGTTTCTGACACAGAGCTTCTAAAACTCTTGCAATTTCCTAAGTGATGTGAGTGATAAAGGCGTTTTAATATTCCCAACAAGCCCCTATCAGCCACACCTGAGTTTATGTTAATGCGGTGACTTTTGGAAAGTACTTAAGAATGAGGCTGGTTGCCAGGGGATCCAACCTTAACATTGGAGGGTTATAAATTTCAGTCCCGCCTCCTGACCTCTGGGTCACCAGTAACCAATGGGTTACCAGTAACCAATGATTTAATCAATCGTGCCTGTGTAATGAAGCCTCCATAAAAACCCAAAAGAAGAGGGTTTGGAGTTTCTGGATTGGAAAGAACATGGAGATTTTGGGAGCATGGTTAGCTGGAAGAGGGCACTAAATCTCCATGTCCTTTCCCACATACTTTGCCCTGTGTATCTCTTCCGTGGTGCTGTTTCTGAGTTATATCCTTCTATAATAAACTGTCATCCAGTAAGTAAAATGTTTCTCTGGGATTTGTAAGCCATATTAGTAAATTAGTAGAACCCGAGGTGGGGGTCATTGGAATCTCTGATCTATAGATGGGTGGTCAGCACGGGTAATAACCTAGACTTGCAACTGGGGTCTGAAGTTGGGAGTTGGGGGACAGTCTTGTGATTAAACTCTTAATCTGTGGGATCTGACGTTTTCTCCAGATGGATGGTGTCCGTGTTGAACTGTAGGACACTCAGCTGGTGTCTGAGAATTGTTTGGGGTATGGAAAAAGCCCCCATATTTTGAAAATTGTTATTAGAATTATTTTAGGCCCCCCTCAGAAAGGACTGGTAACCTTGGATGGGACAGCTCCCTTCAGCCAAGGTCAATTGTTGGAGACGGACAGTCCTGCACCATTAACAGGCAATATTCCCTGCAGCTTGAGAGAATGAGCATCCTTGTCTTGAAGGGCACTGCTGTGTCTACTACAAGGATCTAAAAAGCCATTAAAATGTGTGTAATGGGGAGGCATATTTTTAAAATGTTTACTCATTTACTCTAGGATCTTGTATACCTTTTTGCTTTATAACACCATACTGACTGTATCTACAGATACATTATCACCTAGAACTAAAATGCAATTATTTAGTTACAAGTCTCAAATTGTTTTGTATAATAACAATACTATTACTTTAAGAGTTGTTTTTTATTAAGAAAAAAGAGACATTTCTAAATTCTTTAGCATGCCAGTAACTTATCAGGAGCCAGAACTGTAGAGCTGCACCTCATTGTTTCATGGGATAGAAATCTTCTCAGAGAAGGGGAAAAGTGGAGAAAGTATTTCCATGTCAGAGGGCTGCAGTTAAGGCAAGAGACAGACATACCCATCTTTGTGCTTTTTTTCGCCCTCCATTTTTCGCTCTTGCCATGAAACTCCAAGGAGAGAGAAAATGTTAGAAAATCCCCAAAAATCAGGCAGCCAAGGATGAGTAATTGCACAGTTGGGTTGGGAGGCATAGCTTGGGAGATTCCAACCTCTAAGCCATATCCAGTATGTCCTGGAGAGAGAGTATATCATTTGCTGTAAAATGTGGCATAATTGATGGCCTTACACAGCATTACTGCCTCAGTAAGTTCTATGCAGGGCATGCATGCATTCCAAATATTCCAATGAGCCACAGTAATGTGGAAGGGCTGAGAGGGCTGGACAACAGGAAGCGGTCTGGGGTAGAATAAACAGGTGGAGAGAGTGGATACTTTTGTTCTGGTACAAATTTCTGAGTCCACAGACTCTGGCAATGGGTAATGTCCCAGTTTCCAGAAGACTAGATTGAATAAGTTGCAAATTAGTGGTCATAAATCAAGTGATCAGATCAGCATAAGCCAGCACAGACCAAAAAAAAAAAAAAAAAAAAACATTCTGCAGCCAGGATTCTGAAGCATACTCCCCTATCCCAAGCACTTAAAAAGTCATCCAGGAGATGAGCAGGCAGTAGAGGAGTAGAGGGAATCTGAACAATCACCTACAAAAGGCTGAGTCATAAAAAAAAAAAAAAAAGACTTTAAACTAGCTTAAAAAAGGACAATGAAACTGAATCGATTGCATATTTAAATGTTCAAACTGGAGGAGATTATGAGATTGTTAATTAGCAAATTACTTTGCCCAGTTTCCCAGGTAGGATAGGACAGGGGAAGCAATTAGCCAGTTACAGGACATAAAGGTGCCACATTTTGAATAGCATGAGTAGTGAAGTGAATTTGTTATGATATTCCAAATGAGCAGGTGAACTGACCTCATTTCAGAAACCTCATTTACTCCCTGCCTTTCTTTCATTTACTTGCTATGGTTAGCACATAAAGGCCACCAGAATTTAAAAATAATCTCATTGACTGAGAACCATATTGATCAAAATCCACAAATATCTATCAGTTTTAAAGTAAGGAAGCAAGAAGGATCTTCTTGAACTCAATAAATCTAAGGCAAAATTGCAGAAAAGTAAAAAAAAACGAATATAAAAGAAAGTCATGCAATGTTGCAAATATATTTGAAGAATTAATGTGTCAGAAGATGAGTTGTCTGGAATCTTGAATAGAAGGGCCTGAAATCAAACTGATCTTGTTCATACTTCACTGTCTGGCAGATATGAGAATTCCTGTCATAAGAAAAGAGTAATCCACTTGAGGTCGAAAGGTGTATTTATTCATTTATTCAATCAATGAATACTTGAGTGCTTAAATAATTGAGGCCCCCATGCTGTGCAAGAGGCATTCAAAGATGAATAAAAAAATTGGCCCTGTCTGTAATCACTTCACAGTCTTCTGGGAGTGATAGACAAAAAGGAAAAGTATCTCAC
This sequence comes from Callorhinus ursinus, assembly GCF_003265705.2. Taxonomy (NCBI): domain Eukaryota; kingdom Metazoa; phylum Chordata; class Mammalia; order Carnivora; family Otariidae; genus Callorhinus; species Callorhinus ursinus. Next base: position 46,580,937 of record NW_027397072.1, read on the forward strand.
AGAGGGTATTAAATGCTATAATAGAAGTTGTGGCGAGCATAAGAAACATCTGGCTTGGAATGGTCATGGAAGGTGCTCTGAGGAACTTGTACCTCCTATTATAGTTAGGAAGTGGGCAGAATCATAAGCAATTGAGCAAAATTATTGGCAATAGTATTCCTACGATAAAGAATAGCATGTTGTATACTGAAAGACAAATGTTTTAACAGCGTATAACACATTTAAAAAAGGACCTATATTTCACATGGGAAGAAAATAGGATATATGGTGAAGTTTAACATATTCTTCTGAATTGTAGATAAAGACCAATTCATAAAGAACATTTAATATCACAATAAACCATTTGAATTTTATCCTTAAGGTAACAATTTAAGCGGGAGTATGGTCTGATTATATATGCTTTTTAGTAAAAGCAATATTCTTGGATATGGTAGAAAATTATGTGAACAGAAACAAGAATAGATTATGAGGAAGTATTAGAAATATATTCAGGTTTTGAAAATACAAGCATGATGAACTAATCCGAAACATTTAGACTAACAGTAAGAAAAATGTAAGAGTTAATTAAGTTATTTAGCAAATTGGATTTGCTGATTAGATGTAGGGAAATGAAAAGAAAGGAAGAAATCAAGGATGAACCTTGATTTCTGCTTTGTTGACTAGATAGAAGTTAATTCCACTCCCTGAATGTAGAATGTAGAAGAAGGAGCTGTTTGTCTGATTGTTTGTTTTTCAGGGCAGAATGGTGAGAAGGAGGTGAGTCCACTTTCTATTTGATCCACCCTGAATAGGATATGCTTAGGAATTACTCAAATTCATCAAAATCTTTAACAGGTAACAACCAGCTCTATGTGTCAAAGCTCAAGAGAAATTTTAGTGCTGAAAATGTTCATTGTGCTATTATTCAAACAGTCAGTGGCATGTGAAGCAATGTGTTTGAGTTAGAACCACCTGAGGAATGCTCAGAATTAAAACTGAAGAGGAACAAGAAGGGCAAACCCAAAGAGAATTGAACTTTTAAATGGTGAATAAAGGGGAGCAGAAGCTATGTGAGGAAAAGAATATAAGGGCTGGAATTAAGGAAAGACAAATAGACTCTACTATTAGAGAAGTTCATTGGAGATCAAGAGGAGGCATAATTTTAAAATAAAATTATCTATTAATATCATTCAATACCTCAGAGATGGTAAGTCATAATTGAAAAGTACCCAATGAATGCCTGGGCATCCTGACATAGGTGAAGTGAGTGAAAAATAAGGAAAATATATAGGATAGACTACTAATTTTTCAAGAAATTTAGCCACAGATTAGGGAATTGCACTTAAAGTTACATGGAAAATGCCAGATTAAATTTTATTCTTTTTAAGACTGGGGTTAAAAATATTGAAGAGGAAAGGCTATTAATAAAAACCTGTGATATTAAAATAGAGAGGAATTGTTGACAATGATTCATTAGCAGATCATGGTATTACTGACTTGTGCATAATAGGAGAACTTCTTTTCTGTGGTAAGGGTCTAGATTTAGATGAGGCTGCAGATATTGGTGAGGGGTGGGTGAGGAGGGAGATTTGAAGAGGTTTACATTTAATGACCTTTCTACCACAAAAGACTGTATACTCCTCTGCTGAGATTATAGGGAGAGTACAGCTCTGGGGCTTGAAGAGAGCAGAAAACACCTAGAAAGGAGATTTACAAAATGGCAGAGTCAACACACAGAAAGCTTGCTGGTCAGTGGGGAGGACCAAACTAATATTGTTGATCATGAATTTTTATTAGATCCAACTCTCATGTTTCTGGAATTCCCTCATGCAGTGCTGGATAAATTAATTTCAAAGGCAAATCTTACAATTTTGGGTTGATACAAGACCAAGTGTAACAAGAGGCTAAGATGGAGGACAATGGCTTACTGGATTTCAGATCTAAGGAAACAGTTGAGGCCACAGAAAGAATTATGGGGTTTGGAATGAGTAGGAAATAATAAATCCAGCACAGAGATAACAGATGGGAAAAATGGAGATGTCAGGAAACAAGATCTCTATCGAGTTGGAGAAGAGGAGCAGTGGGAGGAAGAAGAGAGAGCTGGATAGATTCTAGGGATTCAGAGTGTGATATGTTTAAAATGTCAGAAGTGGACTTTCCTAGAATGTTATCTAATAAAGCCTTAGTATATTATAGTTAAGATGATACAACAGATTGAGACAATCAAGCCGAAGGGCTACCATATTTTAAAGGCCTGAATCCAGTCAGCTTTCCTTTTAAGCATCATGCTCACATATAAAAAATACCAGTTTTTTTTTTTTTAAAGATTTTATTTATTTATTTGAGAGAGAGAGAGAATGAGAGATAGAGAGCACGAGAGGGAAGAGGGCTAGAGGGAGAAGCAGACTCCCTGCTGAGCAGGGAGCCTGATGCGGGATTCGATCCCGGGACTCCAGGACCATGACCTGAGCTGAAGGCAGTTGCTTAACCAACTGAGCCACCCAGGCACCCAAAAAATACCAGTTTTTTAACAATGGACTATCCACAAGTGTTCCTTGTCTCAGTTACTTATTCATGCAATGTTGAATTCATATAATTCTTGAAAAATTGTAATAACCCAATTTTGCTGAATGTTAAAGATATGTAAAACTTTCATCCTCACTAGAGTTCAAAAGATGAGTGAATATTAACTTTTTAGTTATTAAATATCCAAAAATTAAATGGACTGAAATATTACCTAGTAGGTGGTATGTAAAATGTAGTAAACATCAATAAGCAATAATTCATTCAAAAGATCATATTACCAGATGGCAGAACCCTGTAGCTTGCAAATATAACCCAAAATTCTGAATCTGGTTCCCTATATGGTTTTAAGGTAAGCAGGGTCATTTAGGGGTAATGGAAACAAATCCTGGCAGTGTTTTAAAGCTAATTTGAGAAAGAGTTGCCTACTTAAAAGGTATTTGTATGATAATAGCCTCCCCTTATTCATTTGAAGTTTCATATAATTAGTTGTTGTTATTGTGGAAGTGAACAAAACATATAAGAAAAATTCACATGGGTATTCATGCAAAGGCTTTTGTGTTGGATTAATTGGAATCTAAAAGGGTAATGCGAACCTAAGTATATTTCATTAAAGGAAAGAAGAATTACAGAATATAGAGATTCACCTAATTTTTTTAGTTCCTCATTGCTACCAGCATCCTAATGACACATTCAATTTTTAATCTTTATATGTCTTTGTCTAATTTAATGGAATCTGTTTAGGTTTCAGGCACTAATCTCAGAACTTCATAAACTGCTTTCTTTCATCAGTGAAACCATCTGGGGATAAGTTTAGAGTATTTATTAGGGAGATTTTAAAAAGCACTAATGCAATGCCTTAATTAAAATCTTTAAATTTATAAGTAGTGAGAAGAATCCTATTAATTTAAACCATTAATCTTTTACAAATGCTCTGTCTAAAAATCTTTTGGATCAAACCAGCTCGAACAGTAAAGTATTGTTGTTCTTCTAACTTTCAGAATTGAAATTATAACAGTAAATGATTGAGGCATATCTAAAGGATTAAAAATTGGTTAAAGAATAGTGTCTTCACAGCATCACCTAAATACTACCTTTCATTTTTTAAAAATATTTTATTTATTTATTTGAGAGAGAGAATGAGATAGAGTACATGAGAGGGGGGAGGGTCAGAGGGAGAAGCAGACTCCCTGCTCAGCAGGGAGCCCGATGCAGGACTGGATCCCAGGACTCCAGGATCATGACCTGAGCCGAAGGCAGTTGCTTAACCAACTGAGCCACCCAGGCACCCTACCTTTCATTTTTAGCATACTTTTTTTTTTCCTATTACAGAAGTATTTCCAGAATAGTAAAGAAAATTTGGAAAGTAAAAGAGGGAAACACACACAAATTATGAGGTTTCATTACCCCAACGGAGTGTAAATTTCTCTATTTATATTTGACTGGAAAAGCTCCTTCACTATTGCCCAAGAAATTCACTGAAGGAAGGATAATCTTTGCAGGAACAATTTGATATCTATTGACTAAACAAACAAATACCCCCCCTCAAAAAAAAACCCAAACCAAAACACTTCAACTTAAACCTCACACCTTATAAAAATTAAATAAACATGAATTATAGATTCAAAGGTACAACTATAAAACTTTCAGAAGTAAATATAAGTGCAAATGCTTGGGATCTGGGGCTAGAGGAAGACTTCTCAGATATGACATAAAAAGCATAATCCATAAAACAAAAAAATGGATAAACTAGGCTTCATCAAAATGAAAAGTTTTCCTATATGGAAAACACTCAAAAACTAAAGGCAGTTAAAGGAAAAAGTATTTGTAAAGCACATATATGAAAAGGGATTTATATCTAGAACATACAAAGACCCTCAAATCTCAACAAAAAATGGACAAAAGACATGCACAGACTTTTCACTAAAGAGGCGATATGAATAGCAAATAAGCACATGAAAGTGTGTTGAACATCCTTCACTGCTTGAGAATCATTGGGTTAAAACCATAATGAGATATTACTGCACACCTATCAGAATGGCTAAAATGTGTTTGTTTTTTTAAAGGCTAAATGCTAGCAAGAATTTGGAGAAACTAGTTTTCTGAACATTTCTGATAAGAATGTAAAATGGTACAACCACTCTAGAAACTATTTGGAAGTTCTTTATAAAATCAAAGTATACTTATAAGATGACTCAGGTAGTTGGACTGTTGAACAGTTATCCCAGAGAAACAAAAACCTATGTTCAACCAAAACTTATACATGAATGTTCTTTATTTGTAGTAGCCAGAAATTAGAAACAGCCCTGTCCCTCGGTGGGTAAATGGCCAAATAAACGGTGATACACATATATCCATGGCATTTTAGGGGCAATTAAAAAAACTATTGATACATGTAACAACTTGGATGGATCTTAAGGGCACTGTCTGTAGTGAAAATAGCCCATCTCAGAAGGTTACAAGCTACATGATTTCATTTACATAACAGTTTGTAAATGGAGAAACTACTGAGAGCAAAAATAAATTAGTGATTTCCAAAATGGTGAGGAGCAAGAGGGCAACTCCAGAATAGGAAAAGAGAATTTCTTTGTGGTGAGGGAATAGTTCTGTACCTTGATTATGGTGAGGATTACATAAATAAATCTTTATACATAGAATAAAACTGCAGCAAACTACACATGCATATGGATACTTATAAAATTTGGTGGAACTGAGTAAGATCTATAGTCTTGTGTTCATTAACATACCAATGTCCAAATTCTGGTTTTGGTATTATATAAAATGTTACCATTGGGAAAAGTTTAGTAAGGCTGTACAATATTTGTACTATTTCCAGAACATCCTCTAAGTTACTTAAAAATAAGTTTAAAAAATCAAAGTAGAATAAAGAAAATTAACAGTATAGACAGAAATTGATTTGAAAATAGATGCATTAAAGAAGATAATATAAAATGCTATTTAATTAAAGAAGCAAATAAGAATAGCCAAATGTCTGACAAATAAGGATTAAATAGATAATATTATGGAAATAAGAACACAACTAAAGATAGGATATTTTCTAAGCTATAGGTAAAATAACTTTGAAAAAATCCCCAATGTATATGAAAAACTTTTGAAAGACTTGATTTTTTTATAAATATAAAATATAAAAAAGATAAAATTTAAAATAGTTTGAATCAGTTTGATCTTAAAATAGTTGAATCAGTTTTAAAAATCTACTCACATAATATCATGTGTGCCAGATAATTCAGAGGTAAATTACACAAACTTCAAGGAATGGAAATAAGCTATTTTCTACTAATGTTATAGAGGTTAGTTCCAGAGACAATGTGTCCAATTCTGTTATTGGGGTAGGGTATTCCTCAGAAGCCCAAATCCATGCATATGAAACAGATATGCTTTACTGTAATCTCTGTTATGAACAGATCAGCACAAATCATAAATACAGTCAGACAAAATAAATCACATGTATGCAAAATTGAAATTCAGGAGGAAGAGATGCTCTTCCCAGGACACTAAGAATTATTTATATATTAGAATATCAATTAGTACAATATGCTGCACTAAATAGAGTAAGAGAGACAAATATCCTATTGAGAGGTGTAAAAAGTAATTCCATTAATTTACTATCAGCAGATACTCATACTTTTAAAAATATTCTTAGCAATGGAAATATAGAAAGGAACTTCCTTAGCTGGAGTAAATAGACAAATATGTAAAAGAAATATATTTATCATTGGTATATATTAAAAAGGAAAATTTATAGGAAAATAATATTTATAGGAAAATAACGATATTTCTTATACTGGTAATAATAATTGCTAGAGTAAGACAAGAAAAAAGTCTTAAAATATGAGTTAGAAAAGATGAAGTCAATAGTTGCTTTTCCCAGATAATATAACCATGACCAAAGAAAATACTAGAGGAACATATAAATTATTGGAGTTAAATAGAGTTTGGCAAGTTTGGGAGTATGAATCAATTTTGAGAACTCAATTATATTCTTATGTATCGGCTATAAACAGTACATAAATAACATATCACTTTTTAATGTCCCATTTATACAGCTATAAACAATGTATACAGAAATAAGTTGAAATATGTATAAGACTTTCATAGAGAAAACTACAAAATTTTAGAGAAAAATATTAAGATGTCCTAAATAAATTGATATTTCGAAGCCCAAGCTCCCAAAATGTATCCAATGTAATTCCAAACAAAATTTCAAAATTTCAACAAGATTCATAGAGCATGAGACATTTCATTTCTTTTAAAAGAAAAAAATTACCAGTAGCAGTACTATATCTTATATTTATGGGAAAAAAAATCTATGCTTTATAAATAGCTTAAAAGTGAGAAAAATATATAAACATCAGAAAAATATGGGAGATTATATCTTTGTAATATGTTTTATATAAGGAAAAATTTCCTAATTAGAATGAAATTAAATAAGTTATAAAAGATTGAGTCAATAAAAACAATTCACAAATTTTATGAAAAGCTATAAAAATGGGGGGAAGCTACAGACTTAGAAATGGCATATCTAAAAAAATGTAAATGAAAAAGGATTAATATCTGTCTGGAATATTGCAAATTTTTTGTTTGCTCTGGGCATTCTGAAATGTCATAGCTAGGTGAGAATGTTTAAAAAAAACTAGTCATTCACATTCACATGGTATTCTGCTTAAAAACTTTTATTTCTTTCTTTGACCTGGGAAATTTTCTTCTCTGTTTCTCTCATTATTTCTTCAATGCTATTTTCTCTATCCTTTACTTCTGCAAATCCTTGTAGATTTATTCATTTTATAGATTCTTTATATGTAAACTCTTTTGACATATAATCTGGACATTTCTGGACTTTTTCGTCAGTTCCTCAACATAAATATGTGAATTGGCATGCCAAATGAGAGCTCTTTCTTATGTATTGAACAGGTCACCATGGTTACCTCTCCTTTTTTTAAAATATTTTATTTTTTTATTTGAGAGAGAGAATGAGATAGAGCATGAGAGGGGGGAGGGTCAGAGGGAGAAGCAGACTCCCTACTCATCAGGGAGCCCGATGCGGGACTCGATCCCGGGACTCCAGGATCATGAGCCGAGCTGAAGGCAGTCACTTAACCAACTGAGCCACCCAGGCACCCAGCCTCTCCCTCTTTCGTTCAAGTAAAGCCTATCAGTCTATATGCCTTTCTTTCCTGTAGAGAGATTGAAGATGTTAAAACAGGCTGCTATGAAAAATGGGGATTAAGAAAAAGGAAAGAGTTGCTGATAGATATTCATATCTATATGTAAATATATGAAAAAATAAGGATCAAGAAAAAAGGATTAATTATAGATGTATACATATATATGTGTTATATATGTATATATCAATAGGAAAGAATTGATTATATATGCAAGTATTGATTATGTATGCATATGTGTGTGTATATATATATGTATTAGCCTGTTTTATTGTTTTATCATTTTTTATCTCTCTACAGGGAAGATTGGCTGGTAGGCTTTACTTTACTTGTATGAAAGGGGAGTGGAAGCCATATTGACCGGTTCAATGGAAAAGGAAGAAGAGCTCTCATTTGGTGTGCCAGTTCACATTCTGAGACTCTATCCTTCCAAGCATATCATTTAGTTTCTTTAAAGGGTTTATATGTGCTTAATGCTGAAGCTACAACAAATGCTGTGCAAGTAAGATTGTAGGTGAGGAGTATTCTTTCCAAAGACAACTCTTAGCTCATCACTTTGATCTTTGGCCCACTAACACTTCCACTCACTACGTATGTGCCCATATGAAGACTAGCTGCCAATATTGCTCCTCCCTTCTCTTGGTAGACTCTAAATTGTGTTACATCTAGGGGCTCCTGGGTGGCTCAGTCGATTAAGTGCCTGACTCTTAATTTCAGCTCAGGTCATGATCTCAGGATTGTGAGATTCAGCCCAACGCTGGGCTCCATGCTAGGTATGGAGCCTGCTTAAGATTCTCTCTCTTCCTCTGGCCCCCACTCCCCATCACATGCTCTCTTCCCAGCCCCCCCCCAAAATTCTGTTACTTCTAAACAAGTTTATCCATTTAAATGATAACTCACATTTTTGGTACAGAAATGTATCTAAATATTTGTAGTAATAATGTCTCCAACTCTAGTTATCTGAGGTTTTTAAAGTATTATTTTATTCCACCATGTAGAATTTTAAGTCCATAGTATTTAGATAGGGAGAAATATTAATACATTTGCCTAGCTTTCCATTTTTAATCAAAACAGTTGTTGGGGTGACTGGGTGGCTCAGTTGGTTAAGCGTCTGCTTTTGGCTCAGGTTATGATCCAGGGTCCTGGGATCTGGCTCCTTGTGCCAGGCTCCCTGCTTCCAGCTCCCTGTTCAATGGGGAGTCAATTTTCTCTCTCCCTCTGCTCCTCCCCTAGCTGGTGAGCGCACTCTGTCTCTCTCTCTCTCTCAAATAAATAAATGAAATCTTTAAAAAAAAAAAAAAAAAAACAGTTGTTTGGGGGCACCTGGGGGGCTCAGCCATTAAGTGTCTGCCTTCAGCTCAGGTCATGATCCCAGGGTCCTGGGATCGCGCCCCCCATTGGGCTCCCTGCTCAGCAGGGAGCCTGCTTCTCCCTCTTCCACTCCCTCTGCTTGTGTTCCTCTCTCTGTCAAATAAATAAATAAAATCTTTAAAAAAAAAAACAGTTGTTTTATTTTTAAAGTTAAAATATTTCTCTTTTCTATTCATATAGGTTCTATATATATTCATTTAGTTAAATGAATGTATCTTTAGTAGAAAGTTTGCCAGAATAGAAAAAGAAACATGGCCCAGTAATTATGACAATAGTTAACAGATTTGAAGCACTTAATATTTTTTCAGGCATGATGTTAATGTACCTTATGAATGTGGCATTTAATCACCATGACAATCATATAAGGTGTGTATTATTTTCTTATTTTTTTTCTGAAAAAGAAATTAAGACTAAGGAAGTTTAAGTAATTTACTCATTATCTCAAAGCTAATATATAATAAATGGACAAAAGTAAGTCAGACTCTAAAAACTTCCTTCTCTGTGCAACAATTTATTTGGGGCTTTTTATCCTGACATGGATTTGGAACTTTTGTTCTTTTGGGGCATTTCCAGCAATAATCCTATATGGCTTTAAATAGGAAACCAGGCAAACCTATGTAAAACCAAAAAGGAAATGGCAGTGGATAGAGAAAATGGAAGTGGGAGGAGGGAGAGAAGGCAGCATTATGGAAAAAGAAGAGAAGTCATCATGAATTTCTCTGTCCTAAGAAAGTTATACAAAAGCTCACTTCTAGTAAAATTGAAGAGTATGTGTCAACAATAATCAAAATAAAATAAAACCAGAAACACTTCTAAGGGTTCCCTGATCTCCTGAACTGTGTGTAAGTGTGCTTGTTTCTACCTTTGTTAATTTCTGCAAACTGGTTAAAAAGGTGACAGCCTTTAGAAAATTGGAATAGCCAATAGATGTCTGTAATCATAGGAGAAATGACATACCCAGCACTAGTCTGAGCTGCTCTGCATGCACCACTGATGCTCAATGTAATTTTGTGATTAAATCCAGATGCTGCTTTCCCCTTGTAAAATCATATTAAAGAAAGTATAATGTACAACATTAATCATGTCATTTTACTTGATAAATCATAAGGGGTTCTTCTAAATAATCAAAGCCACTAAATAATCTAAAAACATAAATGCCATTATGAGAGAGTAAGTGAAATTCTCCCATGGGTTAACAGTTCAATTAAAATGGATATGCTTCATCAACACCTGCAATTTGCAAGACAGGTAGATTAGGTAACACCATTCCTAAGGTAATGGAGAAAAAAGTCAAAGTAGCAGCATCAGCATAAATGTTTTTAGAGATGGATTCTAAATTTTAAATATTCAAGCTTAATTTACGGTAAGCCCTCTCCATTAACAAACTTCAGGTATAATTTCAGTGATGCAAAAAATTTTATTCAATGCCTAGCATACAGTGTTTTTTGAAAGAAGTGTTGTGTTACAAGTCCATATATATGAAATTCACAATTTAATTGGGAAAAGATATATTTATTTATTTATTTATTTATTAAAATACAAAGTTCAAAGTATGTTACAGACACATAAAATTATACTTAAGCACAAAAGCTGAGTAAGCTATTCTTGGGGAAATCAATGGTGCTTTTTACAAAGAGTTTTCTGGGTTGTAAAGGAAACATGGAATTTTGTGAATTCTATTCCTTTGAGTTTAAGGCTATAAACAATTACTACATAAATGTCTACTATTTTCTGAAACACCACAAGAGAAAAGGACAGTATTATCAGTCACTTTGGGGCATATACACTTCTGTGAGAGCTGCCCACAGAGAAACAAATTATTTCAAATATAATGTGGTGTTTTGAGATGTTAATAGAGAGCTAGTCACAAATGGGATTATGAGGGGGTAGCAAGAAAAGAGATGGAGACTGGCATATTGGCAGTTTAAGGAGAGGGGTTTGCCAAGTCATGTAGGTCTGAAAGTGCAACTACTTTCGTCCCCCACCCCCAAACAGTCACTATGGTGACTGAGCCTAGAGTGGGCAACTTTATGAAGTTGGATTTATTCAGGGACAATTAGAGACAGTGGCTTTTAAACAGAAGAGTGGTTGAGCTGACTTTATTTCTCAGAGGTTCGTAAGTAGAGAAGGAGAACAGACTGGGGAGTTCAAGCTGATGAAGACCTGCACTCATTCTCAGAAAGACAGTCTAAAGAGAAAAGCCAGGGTTTTAAAGATATTTTTGTAATACAATTGATGAAGCATGAATAAATGGTTGTGAAGTGGAGAAGGTCAGAGAGAAAAAAGTAAAAACTAAGTTTTAGTTTATAGCTTTGGTTTCAGTGTCACGGCTAGAAAGCATCACTCAAAATATGGTACTGTCACCTGATAACTGTAGTTAATAATACTGTATTGTAAACTTGAAATTTGTTAAGAGAGAATAGATCTTAAATATTCACACCACACACACACACACACACACACACACACACACACACACACGCAAATGGTAACCATGGAGGTGATGGATGTGTGGATTAACTTGATTGTGGTAATCTTTTCACAATGTATATGCCTATTAAATCATCATGTGGTACACCTTTTTAAAAAGCACATTGTATCACCTAATATGTCCAATTCTTATTTTCCAGTCATAGATCACTAATGCTGGAAAAAATATATATACGATATGATCTGAAAAGTGCTGCAAAAATGCCATAAGATCAGAGAAAATAATAAAACAAGACCAATCGCTGTAACTATTCAAACAAGATATTTTTTCCCATGGAGAGAAAAAAAAATATGGTATTGTCAGGCATTATACTTAAAAGGTGGGGGCTGGGAGCTACACTAGATCTGAGATTTATGCCATTTTGTGGATTTTTTTTAATGTTTGGGCTACTTGTAAAATATACAAGCGGAACTATGCTGCAGGGAACTGAAATTCTGCAAATAAATGACAGGAAAAATTCATTCAATACCATTTAGATGCTAGTTAAAGCTATAGGAATACTTGTAAGCAGTCAGGTAGAAATTACGGGTCAGAAATAGGAGGTCTCTTCTATTAAAGGCTTATCAGTATATATATTAAGATATCAGTTTAAATTTGTTGGAGAATTTGAATTCTCATGACCATTTTGAATCAAAGAGCAAGCAAGTGTTTTTTTCTTCTTAGCTTATAAAATGGGAAAGTGGTTTTCTGAATTAAAACATGTAGATAATATTCCACATTCAGTTTACCCAAAGTGTTTCCCCTCAAGACCTAATCTACCAGAGGTCAGGAAAAGAAAGCAGTAAAATTGCTTGTCATTTATCTATTTGGGGAGCCGACATTTATTCAGAAGCTAATTATGCAATTGTCATTGCTTGCTGTTATCAGAGATGTGAAAAGTAGTAGCTGACCATTAGACTCAGGGTGAAGTAAAGGCCCAATTCAGAACAAATGAGAAAAGAGAGTAGTTTGTAGAGAAAACTTAAAAGTTTAACACCCCAGATAGTAGTACCTTTGCTTTGACTCTCTCCTGGCTTCAGAAAAGATAGGTTAAAAAAAACCCAAGGAGAGAGAAGTCTTCTAAGCATATGTCAGGGCTTTGCACAGAGATGTATAAAAGGGAAAAACATTGATTGCATACAAAATGACATTTCAATGATTTGCTTCTCTGAGATTTTAATTATATCTGGCTTCTTATTCACAGTCTATATCCCCAACCTCTTCCCCCAAATGACTGAGTTCTTCCAGCTTCTAAATAAAGAGTATGTGCTTGTTGCCATATTAAACTTTGATTCAGATCCTGCTTAATTTCCATAATCTTTTTAGGCCCCTACATCTCACTTAGATAATGACCCTTTAGCTTGAATTAAACCATGTACCATTGATCATTTACTTGTTTTCTCTTGGAGTTTAATTTAATCATTCTAGTTTAGTTCAAAAGGACAAATAGCTTTCCATACAGTGTTTGGGTAAGGGATCTATTCAATTATGACTTTACTCATTATTATTGCCTCTGCAAGTTCTGCTTTTCTTACTCCTCTCTCTCTCTAGCATCATTCTAGGGAAATGCCATTAAGCCCAAATTTCCTCACATCACCCCTCCTCCATCCTCAGAAGCACACAGTTGCACTGAGCCATCACTCCCTCCATGTGCAAACAGTATTGCAGAACTCTCCATATTTGGGGACTCCTTTGGGACATTAACCAACTTGGTTAACATACATCCTCCTGGATTGGTATCTACCACAACCTTAACTCTTAATGATACACAGATATAAACAATCTATACATTGTAGTTGTGTTGTTGGATGTAAATGCTATATCCTCAGCTATACTGATTTTGGTTATTTTATATCTAGACCCCTAATGCCACAAGCAATGTTGTTATCAAATCTTACAAATATGGGAATGGGAAAAAGGAAGCCCCTGAAATAGGGAGATAACCAGTCCTCTGAGGCAAGGAGAGCAAACAATGAAACAAACATAAAGCAATGCAAAATTTTAAGGCTTCGTAGCAGTTGCAGTTTTGAAGCTAGTAGTATGCTGAGCAGGTAGACACTCATCCATGTATGCCCTTTGCCCAGGGACTCTGAGCACTTTTTCAAAGCCATTTTTGCATGGATGATTTCAGTATGTGAAAAAATAACTGATACTGGTCTTCCTGATCTCAGCACACAAACCCCTAAATCTGCTGATCAGAAAAATAAACTTCTATGCCCACATTTATATCACATTTTGTATGGGTCTCATTTTCAGTTTCAATTCCCTTGCATATGAAATAGCTCTGATTTGTAGTCAGGTTTGTTAATCATCTATATTTAGTTACAAACCTTTGTAAGAATTTAAGTATTAAGAATTGCTTAATATTTGAATTTACTTTTCATTTTGCCTCATAGGTTGAGTATATAATTCAGCATTTATCAGTTCCTTTGACAAATGAAGAATGACTTTCTCCACAGTCTATTGCCAATGACATATATCCTAATGCTGTCTGTCAACCCCTCCTACCTCCTACCCATTGATTTTCATGAGTTCTGTCTTCTATTCCCCATCAACTTGTTTGCATATGCCAAAAGACCTGTTGTTCTTTTATTTTCAAATCATTATTATTCAAATAATGTACAGAATATTATTTTTCTAGAAATAATTATATTGATATTTGTCTTAGCTTGGGCTGACATGGCAAAATACCATAGACTGGATCACTAGGCAACAGAAATTTATTGTCTCACAGTTCTGGAGGCTAGAAGTCCAAGACCAAACTGCCCCCCAATTTGTTTCCTCGTGAGGATTCTCTTCTTGTCTTGTAGGTGGTCACCTTCTCATGGAGTCCTTATATGGCAGGGAGTGAGAGAGGGAGAGAGTGCTCTGATAGCTCTCTGTAGGAGAATATTAACCCTGAGGGCCCCATTATATCATTTCATCTAACCTTAATTAAGTCCCAAAGGCTTCATCTCCAAATACCTTCACATTGGGGGTTAGAGCTGCAACAAATAAATGGGATGAGGAGTATAAACATTTAGTCCCTAATAATATTTATATTCAATTTTATAGTAAGTTACATAAATTTAGTCTCATCACTATTTAAACTATTGCCAGAATTCTCTGCCACACTTGTTTAGGGCATGACATGGCTGATGTAAACAAATAAGTTTTACTGATATTTTAGCTATTTCTTTCATATCTTCCAGTGATTCTATTCAGTAAGGTACATGAATGCTATTTATGAGTCATTCCTTATTTGAGAATATTTTCTGGTCGTCATCTACATTAACAACAATTTAATTTGCTTTGGTTAAGATTCTCCAAACATGCCCTCTCTCCGAAGCTTTCTCCATTGTTTCTTGGCTTTTACTGTTGGAAAGAAATCTTAATTTAATCTGATTTATGTGTGGAATTTTGTTTTTAAGTATCTCCCTGCATTTAGGATCTTAATTTGTTCTTGTCAACACGGACAACAAAAACCACATCTTGATTGGGTTGTCTTTTAAACAATTTGCCTGAAACATTGTAAATACTTGCAATGGGCGTACAGAAATTTACTTCAACTCGGGAAATACTTTCTTATATGTAGCTCTTAAATTACTGCAGTTTGTTCTTCTGTTCCTTGGAAAACCTGTCCCTGTTAGTGGTGGTTCTGAGTCCTTGCATCTCCACACATACCATCTTTTTTTGTTGATGTTGTGCCTCCATTTTTACACTCTGTGGAGTTTCGTGTTTGTCCTCAATATTTAGATTTGATTTTTGAGAGGAATTTTTTCTTTTTATTTACTGTTCCCCATGTACATCATAATTTTACCATTGTGTTTTACTTTCTTGAAAATACTTCTTTATCTCATGAGTCTTACTTCTTATCTCATTCTGGCGTATTTTTATCTGCTGAATTCTGTTCATCTCCACCCTTCTTGTTCTCTGTTCACGCCTTTCTCCTTTTGACTTATTGAGGTCATTCTGCTGGAGTTTTACGTTCTGTTAGGGGTGTTAAATCTTTTTCCTGAGTCTTTTTTTCCCCTGAATTTGCAGTAAATATTTTTTATTGTTCTATAACACCTCTCAGTCTTGAAAATAAAGGTCTAGGCGACTCTCCCCACCAGCCTCCGCTGACTACTTAAATGCAGTAAAGTACTTAAAGATTATGTTGGCAGCAAGACCAGGTATTCCTCTGGGTGGGGAAAAGGGAGAAGGCTAAACTGATTTCTAGAATCTAAGTTGATGTTCCTGTCCACTTACTAGTTTCTAGTGTGTATTATCCTACTATAGACTTGCTCTTCCTTTCTGGCTTTTTCTTTCCTTCACTGAATGTTACTTTCATCTGGTTAAATGAGTTACTACTGGCCTAGTATTTTCCTCTACCCATGTTATTTTAGTAATCTGAAATTCTCATCCTTCCCTCTTCATGCGGAAAATTCTGCTTCTTCTTGACTCTTTTTCTGACAACAGCACAAATGTTTCATGCTAACTTTATTTCCCGGGTGGTATTGTGTCATCTTGCTCTGTCTCCCTATTTGTTCTCCATTGGTGTTCAGTGGCGAGGTTTTGGTATGGTGGGATCAGAGTGCCTCGGCTCTACCACTTGCTAACCACGTGTCTTAGGCAGGTTATTTCATCACTCAACCTCTTTAAGTCTTATATTCCCTGCATGCAAAATTAGGATTTTAATACTGCTTACCCATAGGTTTGCTTTTAAGAGCAAATGAACAGAACAAACCGTGCGAAGTGGCATATATATATATAGCACCTGACATATTAACACGAGCCCAGCATGCGTTAGCTAGTGTCATTCCTCTGAGCTGCTGACTTTAGTGAACATAGACAGGTAGATTTCAGTGAACTGGTCACAAGAACAGAAACAATTAGTTTTGGGACAGAGCCTCACTTTCTGAGTTTAGGTGTAGTCAGAGAGACAAATCTTACTATTAAACAGTTGATCTTGTTGAAATGAGTTGAAGCTCAAAAATACCAATGTGTAGATACTTTGCCTAAATTGATCCATAAATTCCTAGTTAAGAGGCAATTTCCTCAATTAAAATTGGGATTAGCAATTGGTCTTTTTTTTCTTCTTTTTTGTACATGTTTTTATAAAAATGATTTTCAAATTAGAAGATAGACCGAATGAGAGGTTCTTATTCTGATTTCAGTACTCAAAACCTGCCGTTTGTGCTAGCTGACTTTCTTCATCTACCAGGCCATGAGGACTCATCTTTCTTTTTTATTTTTCCTTTCCTAATTTACCTCATGTAGTTATTTTAAGTAACCTTTACCCTATTACTCTCTTTCTTTAGACTTTAAGATTCACTTGTATAGACTGTACCAAGCTTATTTCTTTATGTGCAAGATATAATAAACATACACAAATATGTACATGTACAGACATGCCCCTCACATTTAGTTGAGAGAAAATGAATTATTTAGAGAGACACCTCATGCCAGTCTATAGCGAACAGGAAATATTTTAGATGACTGGCTTTTAAGAGAGGAGAAGAATTCATTGTCTATTTTTTTAAAATATGGCTTTTTATTTCTTAAAACTAAAATTGTCCACGAGTTATCCTTTCAAATTGCTTTGTTTACACACATCAGTCAACTTTTTTAAGACTTTAAATATTCTAATAAAAAACCAACAGGGCTGCTGAGCTTAAATTATTATGAATTCTACAGTTAATACCCAAAACAAATAGAATATGTAATAGATATACTAAGATCACACTCAAAAGTGAATAATTAATGTCTCCTATTAATAGTTTTAGTATTTAAAAATTTCATCATCAAAATTTTAAAAATAAAAAATTTCATCATAGTTACACTTTAAACTGAGTGAGAGCAAGAGTCTTCATGACTGCTCTATTTTTGGTACTTAGCACAGTGCCTGGCACAGAGTAGGCACTCAGTTGATGATTCTTTAATGATTGAATTAACAAGTAGGTATTATAACTGCGAGTAGCCTGTCTAATTCTGTCCAACTGATTGCAGGATTAGAAAGGGTGAATTCTCTTTTATAATGGCATCAATAACTTAGTGTTAAGATAAGTTTAATCACTGTTTATTATAGTGCTAATTGTAAATCATAAACTTACTGAGGATGATCCAGCAAGGTAATATTTTTCTTTAGACCCTTCTGGCAAAAAGTAGCACTACACACACAAGGAAAATGGAGAAGCAAAAATATACAAACTATGTTTGCCTCAGACCAAATTAATAAACTCTTGTTTTGTAATATTATCTATGCTTCCACCATGAGGCCTAATTATCCACAAGTTCACCATGCAGAAATTGCATAGAGACTCTAAGTTTGTTTTGAAAGGTTCCCACTCAGATTTCGGGGGGACTCTAACTAGATTTTTCAATTCCTCCAGAAGCTATTTCAGTTTTATTTCACCGTATTCAGTTCCCGTGTATTATCTATTCCTATCATCATGGTATAGGGGTAAGAAGACAATTCTTTTAGTGTGGATTTTAAAAGAGCTGGGATATAGTCCGCAATCCTCTGTGCCAGAAACTAGCCAAGTTTGACTCCATCCCTTCTCTGGGTTGATGAACACATCTTTCAGGACCTCAGTGCACAGTGGTTCTCATTCTAATTACTGCCTCATCTTAATAACCAACAGAGTTAGCAGACTTAATCAGAATGTTCTATGTATTTCTAATGTTTTGCCAAAAATCACATTTTTTTCTCTTTATATAACTGATAATAAAGTTTCTCTTAGAGCAAACTTGCTAGAAGTAGAATAAGTGATCTCTTTTATAGAGAAAACCTTTCTTTCCAGTCCTCTTTGTTCCAGAGTCTATAGGACCAGCTTTTGATCAAACTGAGCATAGAGTAACACGATACATTGAACATAGGAAATTTGTGGAAATGAACTGTTGAAAAGTCAGTATACATGTGAGAGAAGTGTTCCCTAGAATAGTTCTAAGGAGTTTTGAAAGATACCACTTTGGGAGTACTCATGTTTAATTTCAGTGTGTTTTAACGGGTTTTTTTTGGAATCCTGCCCTAGTACAGTTTCTCACAAAATTTTCCATTAAAATTTTCCAAATCCCCCCAAATTTGGAAATCTGTAGCTAAAAGAAATGATCAATTTTCCAGCCATTGTCATCTTCTGTATTGAATACTAGTGCATAAAAGAAATCAAATAAAAATAGTCCTTAAAACAAGGAATGTAATAATTATAGGCGTTCAATTTGAAATAAATTGAAAGATCAAAATCTATACTCAGCATATTCAAACAGATTCATTAGGATCGATAAATGACTTTTTAATAGACCAGGAATAATAACAACCCATCCTGAAAAGTACATGTTACCGAAACAACAAAAATAAAATTAATCTTACATTTATCCAACAAATAGTCATTGTATACCTACTATGTGCCAGGTACTTTTCTAGGTTCTAGGAACCTTTAATGTCTAGATTTCATAGAGTGAGCAAGGATAATAAATAAACAAACTGTGATGTGTATGATAAATATATAAAGTAATGTACCAGAGTATTTGCTTTACTTTAAGCAGAATTTTCTGAGGAAGAGATAATTGACCCATGGTCTACTTGTCAGGCACTGTGCTTGGAAAAATCCATATCTTATTAATAGAAAGCAAATATCTGCAGGGCATAAAATATATATTAGTTTCTCTGGAAGTACAAAATTACAAGAAATATAGTCCCTTCCCTCTAGGGACTTGCCATATGGTTGCAAAGACCTGGCACAAATATGATAGTATGCTGCACTGGAATTAAATTCAAACAGCCCAGCATAGAGTTCACACTCTTAATTTCTAGAAGGAATGAATGTTATGACCCAAATGCAGTACTATAAAATCACTTAAAAATAGATTTCTGGCTGAGGTCCTCTGAGAAGTTACCAAGGTGTATTTGGTCGATGTGAGCACCTCATTGCCTTTCCAAGGAAAGGTGAAAGAAAGAACTCTTTGGAGATGCTTTCAGTACAACAGTGACAGCAATCATGGCAATGAACGTGGCAAACTGTAGCTTACATTATAAAAGAACCTCTGGTTCCACCTGGAAATTTCTCTTGGGTCATTTGCAATATGTCAATAAAGGGTTCATATTATACTAATAAAAATATATGGGTAATGATTTAAAAAAGAAGAGACATGATTATTAAGCAATAATGAAAATATAAACAAATGTCTTATGGAAATACATTCATTTCTGAAGAGTAATCAGTAGGATGGCATTTTAAATGTAAATCATGTTCCAATAACATTGACAAAGGAGAGAAAGGAAGAGAGAAAGAAAAAAAGAAGGGAAGGGAGGGAAGAATTGGGAGGAAGAAAAGGGAAAATCTTTCAGCCCTCCAGCTATGGCAAGGACTCACAGCGCAGCAACCTCTGCATATATTGCAGAGGAAATAACAGGTAAACAGTATCTTCAAAAGCCTGCTTAAAGGTCATGTCCTTTGACAAAGCAGTTTCACTTCTATGACATAAAAAAATATGTGAATGTCTAACTTTAATGAAATAATTTTTAAATAATTTATATAATTTAAATAATTTCATGGACTATCATGAAAGTCTTAAAATATTAAAAATACATTTATGGATATGTAGTCTATCCAAAATAAAATAGGTTTAAGAATTGTATATACAAATTTACCTTTGTTGACTGTAGAGGGAAATATATTGTTTTTATTTGTCAGAGTCAAGTTTATTCATGTTCGTTCAAAAATGTAGTGAATATCTGCCAATTCTACCTTCTCTAACTCTATTTAATATGTGACACTATAACACTATTATTTTATATGAAATAGATCAGTTTTTAAATTACTTTATTGCACGTTTGAATGCAAGTTGTATATAAGTTTTTTACTCTGGTTTAAATGCAACCATTTTCTCCAACATTTAAAATACATTCTCTACAACTTAGGCATTGTTGACTTGCATATTTCTAGCATCAATTTTAGTTCTTTTGTTTCTTTTGTTTCTTTTAAAAATATTTGCTAGAGATAATCTGTGCAAACATATCATTTGGCTCTCCCTTATATTTTTAATTACTCTTTTCATACGGAGTTAATTGTAGAATCACATTGAGTTGTGAGAAATAACACAAATGAATCATGTGAATGCTCTATTCATTTTCTCCCAATGAGAAATCTTGCAAAACTGTAATACAATATCATAGAATATTAACATTGATACAGCTCAAGATACAAAACATTTCCATCATCCCAAGTATCCCTCATGTTGCCCTTTTATAAGCATACCCACATCCTTTCCCTCCCCTGTTCCTAAACCTTGGCAACCACTAATTTGTTCTTCATTTCCATAAACGTTCCAGTTCAATAATGTTATTACAATAGACTCCTATACTGTGTTAAATCTTGGGATTGATTTTTTCATTCAGTGTAATTCCATAATAATTCAACCAAGTTGCCATATATATTGTTTACTTTTATTGCCTAGTACTATTCCACAGTAGAAACATTTCACAACCTGTTTTACTATACACCTATCTGGTTGTATCGGTTTGTTTCCAATTTGGGGTTATAACAACAACAAAAAATTTGACATTTAGAAACTGTTAAAGAAATGGAATATAGTACTTTCTGAGACTGACTCTTTTTATGAAGCCTAGTGTCTCCTAAATCTATCTAAGTTGTCATATGTATCAATATTTTATTTATCTCTGAGTTGAATTACACACTATGCTTGTGTCATGATTTACTTGACCAGGCATCCATTGAAGGACAGTTGTTTCTAGTCTTTGGCTACTACAAGTAAACCTATGAACATTCATTTACAGGTTTTGATGTGAACATAGGTTTTCAGTTCTTTGGACTAAATGTCTAAAGTGTAATTTCTAGGCTAGATGGTAAGTACATGCTTAGTTTTATAGGTAACTGTCAAATAATTATCAGAGTGGCAATATCATTTAGTATTCTCACCAGCAATGAATGAGTGACCAGTTTTTTTCACATTCTTGCCAACATTTGGTAAAAATCACTATTTCATCTTTAATTTTAGCCCTTTTGATAGGCGTGTAGTGATACCTCATGATTTCAACCTGCAATTCTCTAGTAGTTAATAATGTTTCAACATCTTTTCAGGGGCTTATTTGCCATCAGTGAATGTCTGTTCAAGTCTTTTTTCCCATTTTCTGATTGGACTGTCTTTTTAAACTGAGCATTGAGAATTCTCTACATATTTTCGAGATACAAATCCTTGGTGGCATAAGAGGTTTGCAAATACCTTTCCTCTGTCCTGTAGCTTGTCTTTTCAGTCTCTTAATAGTGTCTTTCGCAGAGCACAGGTTTCCATTTGTGATGAAGTGCAAAGTACTTTTTTTTCTTTTTATGTTTTGTGTTTTTGGTGTCAAGTCTAAGAGGTCCTTGCTGGCCTCAGTTCGAAAAATTTTGCACTACTTTTTGTGGAAATTTTGATAGTTTTATATTTTATGTATAAGTCCAATATCCATTTTTTTGTTAACTTTCACATACAGTATAAAGTCAATTTTTTATTCTCCTCCCCCTTTTCTTCCTTTTTGCTTATGGGTGTCTATTTGTTTAAAAGACTATGCTTCCTGCATTGAGTATTTTTACTGACCTTGAAAAAAATCAATTGAGCATATTTGTGGGGGTGTATTCCTGGGTTCTCCACCCTGTTCTCATCAATCCATCATCTGTCCCTCCAGCCATTGTACACTATATACTAAGTCTTAGCTTAATATTGGGTAAAGAGAGTCCGCTCAAGTTATTCTTTTTCAAAATTGTTTTAGATATTCTGGGGCCTGTGCCTTTCCATATAAATTTTAGAATGAGTTTGTCTAAGTGTAAAAAAAAAATTATTGAGATTCTGATAGGAGTTTCACTGACCCCATAGATAAGTTTGTATAAAAACATCTTTATTACATTGAGTCTTTCTATCAAGGAACACAATATTCCTTTATATTTATTTGGGATATCTTTTATTTCTCTCATCATCATTTTGTAATTTTTAGTATATAGATACTATACATGTTTTAGTAAGTTTATGCCATGATAATTAATTTCCTTGGAGCAGTTATAAATTATATACTGTTTTTACATTTGTTTTCCATAAGTTCATTGCTAGTATATAGAAATGTGTGTGTGGGTGTGTGTGTGCGTGCGCGCGCGCGTGCACGTGCACTATTTTATGTGCTGCAACTTTGGGGAAATCTCTTATTAGCTCTTGAGAGGTTTATTTTTGGAGATTCTTTGGGATTTTTTACATATATAATCATCTCATCTTCAAATAGGGACAGTTTTGTTTCTTCCTTTTCAATTTGCAAGTCTTTTTTTTTTCATTGCCTTATTACAGTGGCCAAACTTTGTTTTATATTGACTAAGAGTGGCGAGAGTGAGCACTTTTTGTTATATTCCCATTTTAGAGTAAAAATATTAAATATTTCAACATCATGTGTGGTGATAGCTTTAGCTTTCTTCTCCATATATTTATCAAGTTGAGGTAGTTTCCCTGTATTCATAACTTAAGAGGTGTTTTTATTATGAATTGATGCTACATTTTATCGAATCCTTTTTCCTGCCTTGGTATGATCATATAATTTATCTTCTTAACATGTTGATATGTTGGATTACATTTACTAATTTTTGAATGTGGAACCCACCTGTGTACCTACTATAAATCCCACTCAGTTATATATACTTTGACACATTGTTAGATTTAGTCTGCTAATATTTTGTTAAGTAATTTTGTGTCAAGGATCGTGAGAGCTATTGGTGTGTAGTTTTTGTGTTTTGTTTTGTTTTTGTTTTTACTATCTGGTTTTGGGATTAAGGTAATATTGCCCTGATAAAATGAGTTGGTAAGACTTGTTCCCACCCTTTTTCCCCCCAAGTTGTCAAATTTAAGAGCATAATGTTGTTTGTAGTATACTCATTAGTCCTACAATGGCAGGATACTGTTTGTTACTAATACGGTGACTTGAATCTTCTTGCTTGGTTTTGATCTCTGTCAGCCTTACTAGATAGGTATCATTGTATTGCCTTTTTTTTTTTAAGAACCAGCTTTGTGTCATTGATTTTTCTTTACTAATTTCTTGTTTTCAATTTATTTGATTCCTAGTCTTTATTACATCCTTTATTTTGTTTTATTTTGGTTAAAATAAGAACCAAATAAAAATAGCTCTAGTGACTTCAGGTAGAAACCTAGATGACTGATTTGAGACCTTTCCTCTTCTTAATATACACATTAACTTTTAAAATTTTCCATCTCAGCACTGATTTACCAGCACCCTACATATTTTGATATGCTATATTGTCATTTTCATTCATTCTCTCTCTCTATATATATAGTATATATATATATATTTTAAAGATTTTATTTATTTATCTGAGAGAGAGAGAGAGAGAGAGCAGGAGTGGGAGGATGGGCAGAGGGAGAAACACTCCCCACTGAGCAGGGATCCCGATGAGGGACTAGATCCCAGGACCCTGAGATCATGACTTGAGCTGAAGGCAGATGTTCAACCAACTGAGCCACCCAAGTGCCCCAATTCTGTATATATTTTTAAGTTACCTTGAGAGTTTCTCTTTAGCCCATGGATTTTTTTGATGTATTTGTTTTAATTTTCAAGGATTTAGATATTTTTCTGTTTTTTCTAATTCCTATTTTGATTTTTTTATGGTCAGAAGATATATAGTGTTTTTATTTATTTTATATTTTTTGTTGCTTATTATTTTTATTTGTTTATGATTTATTTTATAGTCCAGGATATAATATAACTTTGTGATTATTCTATAGTGCCTGAAAGAAAATGTGTATTCTAATGTTGTTAGTTAGAGTGTTCTATAAATATCAATTAGAATGTCTTAGTTGATTTTGTTGTTCAAACCTTTGGATCTTTGCTAACTTTTGTCATAGCTCTGTAGAGGGGAGTGTTGAGGTCACAAACTTTTATTGTGGATTTGTCTATTCTTCATTTTAGCTCTATCAGTTTTTGCTTTATGTATTTTGAGGCTCTGTTGTTCTGGACACACATACTTAGGATCTTTATATCTTCCTAGTGGATGAAACTTTTTTGTTTTGTAATATCTCTCTTTATCCCCAATAATTTTCTTTATTAAGAGGTATATTTCATCTGGTATTAAAATAGTCACTATTGCTTTTTCTTTTAATGTTTTCTTGGCATATCTTTTTGTAATCTTTTACTCTCAAATTATGTATGTTGTTAAATTTCAAGTGGGCATCTTGTAAACAACCTAGAATTGGGTTGTGATCATTTTTTTTTCCCTAACTCCTAATAACGTTTGGCTTTAATTGCTATTTTTTAGACCTTTTACATTTAAGGTCATAATTGATATCGCTTCAGACTGCCATTTCATTACTTGTTTCCTATGCATTTCTTTCATGTCTTATTCCTCTGTATCTCTTTTCGTGACTTTAGAAGAAAGTGCTAACTCTTTTATATTGTTTTGGGTTTTAGTCATTTGTATACTATCTTGCCAACTTTCTCAATTTCCTCATACACATTCTGTCAAGAACATGAAATTACCTTCAACTCCTTGTCTGTCCTATGCCCTTCTCTGATTTAGCAGATTTTGTTCTCATTGCCTAGAATATCTTCCTCAAATTTTCCTCTTGGTGACATTCTATTTGTTCTTCAAGATTTAGCTCTACATCTTATTTTATGGGAAACCTGCTCTGCCCCATTCTTTCCAACCTCACGACCTTATGCTCAACCTTATACTGTGTAGGCTAAGAATCATTCATCTAAATTTCTATCTCATTCCATCTTTTCTTCAATTTGGCACATGTTGTGTGTTATAGTTATTGTTTACTTAGTCCTCTCCCCCACCAGACACTGGGCCATTTGAAGTCCTTGCCTACATCATACTTTTGTCTGTATCTCTGTCACTTAGCACTGTGCCTGACATGTAGAATTCACTTGATAAGTGCTCATTATATGAACACATTAAAGTAACTCACATATACTCGACATGATGAAAATATGCAAAGATTATTTTTATCAGGCCTATTTAGACAATAAAGTGGTAAATCAACAAGTAGTAAAGGATTTGCAACTGTGTACCCAATACTGAATTAGGAAGAGCTGGAAATAAATAAACCAGCTTCCTATCCTCAGGTTGATAGTAATTTGTTTGATAAGGCTTGCTTATACTACAAAATAGTGTAGACTATCCAAAAACTAATTGGAGTCCAATGCATACCTGAGTTAAGGAGCTTGTGCACTAATCAAGAAACAAAGGATAGAAAACATGAGTCTGGAAGCAGTGATTTTCAAAATATAATTTGCAATCTATTACTAGATTTACAAATTTATTTTTTCGAACCAACTTATTTGTAGTTAGGATCAGCAATAAAATAGAAGTTTTTTATGCAAACTTGGGAAACATAGTTAAACTTCTGTGCTATTTTTTTCTCCTTTACAAAAAGAGGATACTGGATAAAATTTCATCCCTGAATGTTAATGAAATAGGAAACAGAAGTCTATGTGTTATAAAAATTGGGGACCTTTGAAATATAAGCAGAAATGTTACCAATTTGCTTATAACAGTGAAACAATATTTTTGTTGATGGAAAATACTGTAACGTTTTCAATGCAAAATATTTTTCATGAACAAACATGTCTGAACATTGTCCTCCCCAAAGCCCATGAACACCTCTGAAATACTCTCATATTAATGAGTTTTAATGATGCACTTGAATAATACCTAGATGACTATAGTACTACTTAGAAAAGAAACACACCTCTCAAACTAATTAGAGTTCTTGAATGACATTGAAAGAGGGAGCTGGTTAAATCACTTTCTCCAGCACTAGGTTTAATTGACATAGATATAATGCCAGTGATAATTTTATGCAATTGCAAGATCAGGAGTTTAATATATCTGGCGGTAAGGTAGGGATTTGCTTTCTCTGACAGTGTTGAATAAACCTCTCTAATCCTTTTCTGTTAGCTTTCCCTTATTTCTCGGCTTAAATTTAATAACAGGCTAAAAAAAAAACCAAGATTCCACTAGGCTTCTCAAAGCTCAACCATAGATATAGAGAGAGGGAAAAAAAGATGTTATCTCAGAGAGGCTGTGGCTCAGAATCATTAAAAAGACTAACGGCAGGATCATAGGGCTAAGTTTATAATTCCCATTGTACATCACAGAGGCACCATCTCTTGTAGTAAACACTTTATCTACTCTCATCTTGCTTCCAAATCACCAAAATGAAGGCAGCAATCCAAGAGGGATTGGATGATTATAGTTTTACAAGATGCTTCAAAATGTTTTGTTGGATGTTCAATTTGTCTTACATACGAACCTTGTTTATTCATTTACAGGTCATTCTAAAGCCTTGCTATATAGAACTAAGATATTTTGATATAGTGAATTTCTACAGGATGTTTCCTGTAACATTTAACACTTTGCAGTTTAAAATTGTGATGGTCTATCTGGGCCATTTGGCAGAGGTTATAAAAAGCATAATTCTTTTAAAGCCTCTGAAATAGACCAAATGATTTCCAATGAAACAATCTTTTTTACTTTGTTTCAATTATAAATTACAAACTGCAGCGCTCAGAGGGGTCTGAAGTCTGGATCTTTATACCTTGGAAATTCCTGCTTTCTCTAAGTTTTTTTTATGTTTTTCTTTCTGACTCATTGAAAAAAATGCCTAGTTCATAATTTTCTTTCTTTCTTGACTGTTGGTCAATATTATATAGGTGTTCATATACAACATTCTTATTTTTGTTGTTTTATGAGGCTTCTATAATTATGGTTTTTATTAATACTTAGACCCAAGAGTTATTTAATTGAATATATTTTTTATTTTGATGTGGCTCTTTTTCTCCTTTATAGTCTATTTTTAACCATAGTTTAGGTTGAATGTGACCATGGAGTGTAGCCTCTGAATTGTTTCCTTTTAAATTCATTGAGGTTTTCTCTGTGGTCTAAAGTATAATTTTTTTAAAGTACAATCTTTTAAAAATAAATATGCCATGGGAATGAAAAAGCAAAGTGTAGAGTACAATTCAATTCTTACTTTTCAAGTCTTCTGAAATCAAAGAATATAATCTGCAATATGCTTACTGTCAAAAAAATTTAACAGCATTATTTTAATGACAAAAATGGAACAAAACACATAACAGGAAATGGCTAGATAAATTTAATTGCATACAATAGAATAATATGCAACCGTTAAAATTCATGGTGTAGAAAACATTACCATGATATATTATTGAGAAAAGCAGGTTATCAGTATACAAAGTATATTTAAAAAAATACATCTATTTTTCTCCATAATTCAAGTGTGAACTGGAGAACAGTACATAACAGGAGTAATGAAGAATATAGTGCAATACAATCTTATGAAATGAGAAGTGATTCTATTTACTTCCTACTGCTGCGTTGATGTCTTCTCCCTCTCTTCCTCCTCCTTCTTCTCTCCCTCCTCCTCCTCCTCCTCCTTCTGATACAAGAAGGGAGAATGGTTTGAATTTGGCAATGACAAACAAGGACAATGGCACAAGGATCTTATTCCAGGTCTAGTGAGTGAGATCTATGGTAACTAGAGTTAACCAAGATTCTTAGAGTGGGGGGGGGGTCAGATTTCCATTAGAATAAAACTTGAAGGAAATATTTAGAGCACATGATGAAAGTATAAATATATAGCTGATAATGGACCATGAATTTCAGAGGACATATAGGAATGGTTTCAGGATTTGAGGAAGGATGGAAAAGAAGACAGAATGATAGATATACAAAAACATGAGAAGATTATTGTGAAAGCTGTAAGATATTACCTGGGTGTGGGAGAGTTTTCTTGAGACATAACAGAATAAAATATATTTAAAAAATTAATTCTGTTATGTTCAAGGCAGATCATGGTGTTTGGGTCAAGATGTGGGGGTGGGTGGGTTTCTAGTACCCTCTCTTCATCACAGTGATTGGGGAGATAGATAACAAGAACTGATCTTAGACCCCATTAGCAGTCCCTTCTCATTTCCTATTAAAGGAGCAGAGATCTTATTCCTGGTGTATATGCACTATCTTGATACCTTGCAGAATTCTGGAGAACCTGGGTGTGATACAAATCACACAAAACACTCTTCATCTTAATTAAGTTATGCCTGTATCTGTGCATATATGAAAATCCTTACAAACCTGCACTCTTTCTGTTTTGTTAAATTCTGAAAGTGATGCATTGAAATCCTCTGTTATTTTTTATTCTAGAAATGTCTCAATTTATTTTTTGCCTTCCAGATGCTGTTTTTTTCTTTTACCTCAGAAGCAAGCAAGAATGAAGTATGGAAAAACATTTCAGAGAAATCATTAATTTTTTGTACTTCTTTAAAATCCTATCTTCCTAAGATTTTAACTTTTGAAATACTTCTGTGTAGTCTGTCCTTAAAAGGGATAAGTTGCCATCCCTTTTTTCTTGACCTTTATTGAAGTGACAGCTTTTATTTTTTACATGATTTAGTGAAATTTCTGTGGGTCTGGAAGTTAAATTTTGGCTGGGAATCACTGACATATTTTCTTGCATGGTTTTATGGAGTGTTTGGATACACTCACAAATCCTTCACAGGTAAAATTTTTGAATTTGCTTTGTTTTTTAAATTTTAGGGAATTTTTCTCCTTTATGGAGGTAAAGTTTTTCCATACTTCATTCTTGCTTAAGGATATCAAATGGGAAACGTTAGATTGACAACCACACTACACTTTAAAAAAATATATATATTTGTTTGAGAGAGAGAAAGAGAGTGTGGCAGAGGGGTGGAACGGAAAGGTAAAGGAACAGGAAGAGAAGCAGACTCCCTTCTGAGTGGGGAGTCCAACGTGGGGCTGGATTCCATGACCCTGAGATCAGGGCCTGAGACGAAGTCAAGAGTCAGATGCTCAATGACTGAGCCACCCAGTTGCCCCAACCACACTATACTTTTAAAAAATAAATGTATATACTTTTAAAAAATAAATGTTTAGGGCACCTGGGTGGCTCAGTCATTAAGCATCTGCCTTCGGCTCAGGTCATGATCCCAGGATCCTGGAATCGAGTCCCACATCGGGCTCCCTGCTCTGTGGGGAGCCTGCTTCTCCCTCTCCCACTCCCCCTGCTTGTGTTCCTGCTCTCGTTATCTCTCTCTCTGTCAAATAAATAAATAAAATCTAAAAAAAAAAGTTTATACTTTTAAAAAATAAATGCATATAGTTTTAAAAAATAAATGTTTATACTTTTAAAAAATGAATGTATATACTTTAAAAAAATTAGCTATACTTACACCAACCATTGCATTTTTTTGTTAAATAGTGTAATTTATTTATCAATTCATCAATTATATCTTGTGTTTATACTATGTACTGGGCAGAATTTTCAATGTCTAGAATGTAATAGCAAATACAACAAATTATAATTCTTGCTAAATACTTACTTTACATTGAAATCAGTGAAATAGGTGGAATAGGGAAGGATAGAAAATAAAAAAATAATATAAAATAAACATGAAACAACCAAATTTAATGGTGTGTTAGAATGTCATAAATGTTATGAAAGAAATAGAATAGGTTGAAAGGAACCAGTAGTGTCAAAGAAAAATTTTACAGAAGGCTGATGGCAGGTCTCACTAATCAGGTGATATACATGTGAATATTGGGGAAAGAGTAAAACAGACAAAGGAAACAGGCACAGCAAAATGCCTAAAGGCAGGATATGACTAGCATATTTGAGAAATAACAGGGAGGTCATTGTGGCAGAAGCTTCATCAGCAAGTTGGAAGGAAATGAGATCAGAAAGGTAATAGGGTCACATAATTTAGGGCTTTATAGACTGCTGTAATGATTTTATGCTGAATAAAAAATGAGAGTAAATAATGAATGACTTGAATAAAAAAGAGAATAATGAATAAAAATAAGAATAAAATAAGAATAAAAAGAATAAAAAGTGAATGATTTGAATAGGAGAGTAACATGATCTGACCTATATGTTAAAATGGATCACTCTGACTTCTGTTCTGATAATAGAATGTTTGAGGCAAGGGTGTAGGCAGAGAGATGAATTTGGTGGCTGTTGTATAAATTATTACCAGAGACAAGGATAGTGTTGATCAGGTTGTAGATAATGGTTATATCATAATGTATTTTAAGGTAAATCCAATAGGAATTCTTGACAGATTAGACATGATACAAGAGAAACAGAAGACTGAAAGATGACACAAACAAATCATCTTGAGCTACTAAAAGGAAGGAGTTGCCATCAGTTAAAGTGGAGAAGATAGTAGAATGTGTGTTTGTGTGTGTATATGTGTGTTTGGGGGTGTCTGTCTTAATGGAGATGTGGGTAAACAGTTGGACCTGGAGTTATGGAGATAGAAGTAGTCTAAATGCATTCTACTTTTAGAGTTGAAACAAGGAGAAAAATTTAAGTAAGCAATGCCCGAGCAGAGAGCTGATGGCCCAGCAGGAGTGAAATAAGATAGAAGACAATAATATAAAGCTAAACATATGCTCTAAGTGTCACGATATGTTAGAGGCCTATAAGTTGCTTACCTCCAATGCTAGTTTCTATCTCCTACAATTCAGTTATTTAATTTATCTTTAAATTATTTATTTTAGAACAGTTTTAGATTAACAGAATTATTGCAAACATAGTGCAGAAATTCTTCCAATTTCCTCTGTTATTAAAATTGTATCAGTTTCCTACTGCTACACTAACAGTGAACTTAATGGCTTAAAACAACACAAATTTATTGTCTTATAGTTTTGTAGGTCACAAGTCCTATAATCAAGGTGTTGCCAAAGCTGTGTTTCTTCTGGAGACCCTAGAGGAAAATCTACTTCAAATCTCCCCCCCCACCCCATCTCTCTCTCCATCCCACACCCCTATTTCCATCATCACATCTCTAACTCTGAGCCTCCAGCTTTGTTACTATCCCATTTCACACTACCACCTGACATCCTATGGAATATATTTTCCCCACTAACTTGTTCATGTTATTTACTAATAGAGACACCTCTGACATGTGTGGGAACCAGGAGTAAGTCACCATTTATAAAGTCTTTTTTTTTTCTCCCATCACTGTAACTAACATGATTTCTACTGGTTCAAAATGACAATGCCAGATTATCCCATAAAAGTGGTTTATAACAAACGTTTAAAAATCATTGCAATGACATAGATGGAGCTAGAGAGTATTACGCTAAGCAAATAAGTCAGTCAGAGAAAGACAAATACCATATGATTTCACTTATATGTGGAATTTAAGAAACAAAACAAATGACGATAGCAGGGAAAAAAGAGAGAGAGAAAGAGAAAAAAAAAACGAAGAAACAGACTCTTAACCATAGAGAACAAACTGATGGTTACCAGAGGGGAGGTGGGTGAGTAAATGGGTTAAATAAGTGATGGAGATCAAGGAATGAACTTGTTGTGATGAGCACCCGGTATTGTATGGAAGTGTTGAATCACTAAATTCTGTACCTGAAACTAATATTACACTGTATGTTAACTGGAATTTAAATAAAAACCTGAAAAATGAAACTGAATAAGTAGCAGAAAAAATCATTGATGGATTTTTTTAAACAAGTAAATTATAATATTAAGCACATTCTGTAAAACATACAAGGTTAGAGATGCCTTAGTACAAAGCTAGAGGTGAAGAGAACCTGAAGATCCTTCTCTCTTCTCTTGGTGACTCCT
The DNA here is from genome assembly GCF_003265705.2 of Callorhinus ursinus. Classification (NCBI taxonomy): domain Eukaryota; kingdom Metazoa; phylum Chordata; class Mammalia; order Carnivora; family Otariidae; genus Callorhinus; species Callorhinus ursinus. The sequence continues at coordinate 46,613,100 of NW_027397072.1, forward strand.
ATCAAAGAATTATCTAATATCCCAAGATTACCTGTAATCAGAATACAAAATCCCTAGACTAGAACACAAGAATCATGAAGACTAATCCACTGTGTTAATGGACCTCAATTACTTGATTGTATATCCTATCAGTTAAAAAAAAAAAAAAAAAAAAAAAAACAAGTCCTCAGAGGAGGGTTAAGGTGGCAGAGGAGTAGGGAGACCCTAAGTTTGTCCGGTCCCTGGAATACAACTAGATAGTTTTCAAATCATTGTGAATACCTGAGAAATCAGTTGGAAATCTGAGAAAAGAAATGCTGAAAGTGTACAAGTAGAAAAGCAAACACCGTTTGGAAGGTAGGAGGTGTGGAGATTTGAATCCGATGTGATATAACTGAGGATACAGCCGAGGGGAGGGAGCCTGCTTAAGGAGGCTCCTGCAAAGTATTATAAGCAGCAGAGTGCAAAGTCAGAGCTTTTAGAAGTCTGCTACAGTGAGGAACGTCCCTGGAGAAAAGTGCTCAGGTGGTGAAATGGGGTGGAATCCCATGTGTGACATCATGGTCTTAGGATCCCCAGGGTCACAGGAAAAATGGGTGGTGCCTGAGTGCAGCAGAGTTCCCAGGTATAGAAGTGGGGAAGCTGGCTGAAAACAGTGAGTCTAGGTGCTGGCTTTCTGTTTGGTGTGGCCATAAACTGTGAAGCACTGTATGGTCATGTGATACCTTTCCTGGGAGGGGTCCAGCAAAAGGCAGAAGTGTGGCAAGACCCCCCTTCCCTGGGAGGAACAGCTCAGGTCCATGCCACAGGAGTCTGTAAAATTTAGGGTTTTGGAATTCAGTTGCGTGGCTGAGATAAAAACACCTAGTCATGGGCCAGGTAAACAGAGAGTTCTGACAGAAACCGAGGAGACAAGAGTGAACTCTTTTGTGAGGGCTCACTGAAGAATTGGGTGGGGGGTGCGAATTTTCAGCTCTGAGACTAGAGAGCAGTGTACCGCCATAGCCATCCCACCCATCGGTGCTGAAAGCCTTCAGAGAGCAAAATAACACCACCTACTGAAGTCCAGGCCCGCTTACACTGTGTCTTGTCTCCCTTCACACTCGAGGTGCATTTCCACTAGGGCAAGTCCACCTGAGAATCAATGCAACGGGCACCTCCTCCCAGAAGACTAGCACAAATAACTTGCTCACACCAAGTTTATTGATCACAGGGGGCTGCAAAGCTTAAGCTCTAGGAAAAAACAGTATATAGCATTCTTTGTATTTTTATTCTTTAGTCTTTTAGTATTATTTTTTCAGTTATTTTCTTATTTTTTCAATCATTTTTATTCTTTTTCAATTTGTATTTTTATATATATGTTATATATATTATTTTTTTGTTTCCTTTCATTGTATCATATATATATATATGATATATATATATATCATATATATTTATGTTTTTCTTTCTTTCTTATTTTGGGATTTAGTTTCTCTTACAAGCACACCCAAAATCTAGTGGTTGTTGTTGTAGTTGTTTTCCTTTTTCTGTTGTTGTTATTGTTGTTTTTTCTCTTTCTTTTTCTTTTCTTTTCTTGGCAAAATGACAAGACAGAGAAATCCATCCCAAAAGAAAGAATAGGAGTAGTACTCACTGTCAGGTATTTAATCAATAAGGATATAAGTAAGGTGTCTGAACTAGAATTTAAAATGATTGTAAAGATACTAGCTGGGCTTGAGAAAAGCATAGACGAATAGAGAATAGAGAATCCCTTACTATAGAGATAAAAGAACTAAAATCTAGTCAGGCCAAAATTAAAAATGCTATTACTGAGGGGCAGTCCCAAGTGGAGGCCATAAAAATGAGGATGAATGAATAGGAAGGATGAATCAGTGATATAGAACAGAAAATGATGGAAAATAAGGAAGCTGAAAAGAAGAAAGAAAACTATTAGACTAAGAAGGGAGACTTAGAGAACTCAGCGATTCCACAAAGTGAAATAATATCCATATTATAGGGGTCCCAGAAGATGAAGAGTAGGAGAAAGGGCAGAGGGTTCATTTGAACAAATTATAGCTGAGAACTTCCCTAATCTGGGGAAAGAAACAGGCATTCAAGTCCAGGAACTTTGAAGAGAGAACTCCCTTCAAAATCAGCAGAAGTAGGTCAACACCTCAACATGTATAGTGAAACTTTCAAATTTCAAAGATAAAGAGAAAATCCTGAAAGCAGGTTAGGACAAGAGGTCCTTAACCTATAGAGGTAGACACATAAGGCTGGCAGCAGACCTGTCCACAGAGACGGGGCAAGCCAGAAAGGACTAGCATGATATATTCAACATGCTAAATGGAAAAATATGCAGCCAAGAATACTTTATCCAGCAAGGCTGTCTTTCAGAATAGAAGGAGAGGTAAAGAGTTTCCAGAACAAATAAAACTAAAGGAATTTGTGAGCACTAAACCAACTCTGCAAGAAATATCGAAGGAGATCCTCTAAGCAGAAAGAGAGCCCTAAAGTTAAAAAAAAAAACAACAAAACCAGAAAGAAACAGATGATCTACAGGAGCAATGACCTTACAAGTGACTAAATTCATATCTTTCAATAATTACTCTGAATGTAAATGGAATAAATCCTCAAATCAAAAGACATAGGGTATCAGAATGGATAAAAACAAAAACAAAAACAAGACTCATCAATGTGCCACTTACAAGAGACTCATTTGCGAACCAGAGACCTCCAAATTGAAAGTGAGGTGGTGGAGAACAATTTATCATGCTAATGGACATCAAAAGAAAGCTGGAGTAGCCTTCTTTGTATCAGAAAACTAGATTTTAAACCAAAGACTGTAATAAGAAATGAAGGACACTATATCATAATAAGTGTATATCCAACAAGAAGATATAATGATTGTAAATATTTATGTTCCTAACAGGAGTAGCCAAATATATAAATCAATTAATAACAAAATTTAAAAAATTCATTGATAATAATACAATAATAGTAGGAGACTTTAACAACTTACTCACAGCAATGGACAGATCATGTAAACAGAAGACCAACTAAGAAACTAGGGCTTTTAATGACACACTGGACCAGATGGACTTAACAGATACATTCAGAATATTGCATCCTAAAGCAGTAGAATCACATTCTTTTTGAATACACATGGAACAACCTCCAGAAGAGATCACATACTGGGTCAGAAATCAAGTCTCAACAAGTACAAAAAGATTGATATCATATCATGCATATTTTCAGACCACAATACTATGAAACTTGAAGTCAACCACAAGAAAAAATTTGGAAGGACCACAAATACATGGAGGTTTAAGAACATCCTGCTAAGGAATGAATGGGTCAACTAGGAAATTAAAGAAGAATTAAAAAAATATATATAGAAGCAAATGAAAATGAAAACACGATAGTTCAAAACCTTTGCGATGGAGCCAAGGTGGTTCTAAGAGGGAAATATATTGCAATACAGGCCTTCCTCAAGAAACAAGAAAAGTCTCAAATACACAACCTAAACTTACACCTAAAGGAGCTGTTAAAAGAAGAGCAAATAAAGCCTAAATCCAGTAAGAGAAGAGAAATCATAAAGATTAGAGCAAAAATCAATGATATAGAAATTTAGAAAAAAACAAACAGTAGAACGGATCAACAAAACTAGGAGCTGGTTTTCTGAAAGAATTAATAAGATTGATAAACCCCTAGCTAGACGATCAAAAAGAAAAGAGAAAGGACCCAAATAAATAAAGTCATGAATGAGAGGAGAGATCACAACCAACACCAAAGAAATGCAATTATAAGAGAATATTATGAGCAACTCTATGCCAACAAATTAGACAATCTGGAAGAAATGAATACATTCCTAGAAACATATAAACTACCAACACTGAAACAAGAAGAAATAGAAAACCTGAACAGACCATAACCAGAAAATAAATTAAATCAGTAATCAAAAATCTCCCCAAAACAAGAGCTCAGGGTTAGATGGCTTCCCAGGGGAATTCTACCAAATATTTAAATAAAAATTAGTACCTATTCTGAAACTGTTCCAAAAATTAGAAGTGGAAGGAAAACTTCCAAACACATTTTATGAAGTCAGTTTTACCTTTTCCCAAAACTAGGCAAAGACCCCACTAAACAGGAGAATTAGAGACCAATATCCCTGATGAACATGGATGCAAAAATTCTTACCAAGATACTAGCCAATAGGATCCAACAGTACATTAAAAGGATTATTCACCACAACTGAGTGGGATTTATTCCTGGGCTACAGGAGCGGTTTAACATCCACAAATCAATCAATGTGATGCACAACATTAATAAAAGAAAGGACAAGAACCCTATGATTCTCTCAAAAGATGCAGAAATAGCATTTGACAAAATACAGCATCCTTTCTTGATAAAAACCCTCCACCATGTAGGGATAGAGAGAGCATACCTTAATATCATAAAAGCTATATACAAAAGATGCACAGCAGATATCATCCTCAATGGGGAAAAACTGAGAGCTTTTCCTCTAAGGTCAGGAACACAACAGGAATGTACACTCTCACCACTGTTGTTGCACATAGTACTAGAAGTCCCAGCCTTAGCAATCAGACAACAAAAGGAAATAAAAGGCATCCAAATCAGCAAAGAGGAAATCAAACTTTCACTTTTCACAGATGACACAATACTCTATGTAGAAAACTGAAAAGACTACACCCCAAAATCACTGGAACTGATACAAGAATTCAGCAAAGTCACAGGAGTTAAAATCAATACACAGAAATCAGTTGCATTTCTATATACCAACAATGAAGCAGAAGAAAGATAAATCAAGGAATTGATCCCATTTATGATTGCACCCAAAACCATAAGATACGTAGGAATAAACCTAACCAAAGAGGTAAAGAATCTGTACTCTGAACACTATAGACACTTATGACAAATTGAGGAAGACACAAAGAAATGGAAAAAACATTCCATACTCATGGATTGGAAGAATAAATATTGTTAATATGTCTATGCAACCCAAAGCAATCTACACATTCAATGCAATTCCTATCAAAATACCATCAGCATTTTTCACAGAACAAACAATTCTAAAATTTGTATGGATCCAGAAAAGACCCCAAATAGCCAAGGAAATGTTGAAACAGAAAACCAAACCTGGAGGAGTCCCAATTCCGGACTTCAGGCTGTATTACAAAGCTCTAATCATCAAGAAAGTTATGATACTGGCACAAAAACAGACACATAGATCAATGGAACAGAATAGAGATCCCAGAAATGGACCCTCAACTCTATGGTCAACTAATCTTTGTCAAAGCAGGAAAGAACATCCATTGGAAAAAAGACAGTCTCTTAACAACGGTGTAGGGAAATTGGACAGCCACATGCAGAAGAATGAAACTGGGCCACTTTTTACACCATACACAAAAATAAACTCAAAATGGATGAAATACCTAAATGTGAGACAGGAATCCATCAAAATCCTAGAGGAGAACACAGGCAACAATCTCTTTGACCTTGGCCACCACAACTTCTTGCTAGACATGTCTCCAAAGGCAAGGGAATCAGAAGCAAAAATGAACTGTTGAGACTTCATCAAGATAACAAGATTTTGCACAACAAAAGAAACAGTAAACAAAACTGAAAGGGAATCTACAGAAGGGAAGAAGATATTTGCAAATGACTTATCAGATAAAGGGCTAGTATCCAAAATCTATAAAGAACTTATCAAACTCTAAACCCATAAAACAAAAACAAAAAAAATCCAGTCAAGAAATGAGCAGAAGACATGAACAGACATTTCTCCGAAGAAGACATACAAATGGCCAACAGATACATGAAAAAATGCTCAATATCACTTGTCATCAGGGAAATACAAATCAAAACCACAATGAGATACCATCTCACACCAGTCAGAATGGCTAAAATTAACACTTCAGGAAACAACCGATGTTGGTAAAGATGTGGAGAATGGGGAAACTTCTTACACTGTTGGTGGGAATGCAAACTGGTGCAGCCACTCTGGAAAACAGTATGGAGGTTCCTCAAAAAGTTAAAAAAGAGAGCTACCCTACAACCCAGGAGTTGCACTACTAGGTATTTATCCAAAGGCTACAAACATATTGACTTAAGGGGCTCATGCATCCCAATGTTTATAGCAGTAGTATCCATGGTAGCCAAAATATGGAAAGAGCCTAGATGTCCCACCGACAGATGAATGGATATAGAAGAGGTGGTACACACACACACACACACACACACACACACACACACACACACACACACACACTGGAATATTACTCAGTCATCAAAAAGAATGAAATTTTGCCATTTGCAACAACATGGAAGGAACTAGAGGGTACTATGATAAGCAAAATAAGTCAGTCAGAGAAAAACAAATACCATATGATTTCATTCATATGTGGGATTTAAGAAACAAAATAGATGAACATAAGGGAAGGGACAGAAAAATAAAATAAGATAAAAACAGAGAAGAGGCAAACCATGAGAGACTCTTAACTATAGGAAACAAACTGAGTGTTGTTTGAGGGGAGGTTAGTTGGGGGATAGGGTAATTGGGTATTGGACATTAAGGGCACTTGATGTAGTGAGCACTCGGTGTTATATGCAACTGATGAATCACTAAATTCTACCTCTGAAACTAATAATATACTATATGTTAACTAAGCTGAATTTAAATAATCAAAAAGTAACAAGTCCTCTTTCCCAATATATTTCTATTTATTTATTTATTTATGTTATTACACTACTGTATTTGTACATTTTATACTGTATACACTATACAGATGTTTAAATCAAAATTTTGAAGTTTTAAATTTAAAAACTAAATATAAATTCAAGTTTTAATATTTTCTCCCTAACACACTGATGCATTTCCTTGCACACCATTTGGTTGGCTTACATGAGACTTCAGAGACCATTACTCTAGATCAGTGATCCTTAACATCCTGATCTGGAGATAGATGCTGTCTGTGTTAAAAATTCACAATAATGAGTAGTGAAATAAGATAAATAAGATGAATCTATCTAGTGTTTATGAAGTTATACTATTTACATTTAGAGGACAGTCCTTTAATCTGAAGTTAATTCCTTTTGTTTAACATACTAGATATCAGCATTTTATTTTCTGCAGGCTACTGGCCATATAATGTGTATATATTCCAATTTTTAACTAATAAACTCTATGAACTCCCAAAGTCTGGAAACTACAGTTTTGCATAAAGTTACTATATATGTGCAAAATAAATAGCATGAAGAAGTCACACACAGGTGAAGCTGGTGAAGTTTGCATTCAGGTAATAATTGTATTTACATTCTGAATAGATCTTTACCAAGTAATAGGATAATGTTGGGGCTGTTCTACATGATAACCAATGAGAAAAACTGAAAATTAGGCCCAATTATGAAAGTTTCCACAGGGGACTACTTAATAGTGACCTTTGATGGGTCCTATTCCACCTGAAGTGGAAAATGAGACTCCAAAGAAAAAAACCTTTCACTAGCAAAAATATATATCTTTTGAGTACTTTTGTAAAAAGAAAATGCAATTACAGCATATACCACTGAAGATAAGAATAGTTAATTGACTGTCATCTTAAATCAGATGTAATAGTAAAGCTTGAAATTCTAAACCCAGAAAATTCATGCTAAATTGATGTTAACTAGGAATTAGAGATTAAAGATCTACTTTGGAAGAATCATAGAATAAAAGAAAGGGAGATCTAAACATTATGGGAAACTCAACAAGAGCAAAAAGAAAATGTAACATGTTTTAATAGTCTGAAATTAAACACACACACACACACACACACATACACACTTGTCAAATATGTTTTAAACCTGACCTAGAATTTATTTTCATTTATTTCATTATTCAGTTTAACTTAAGAAAGAATGTGAGTAATTAGTGGTAGCTAAATTTGATTGGTGAACATGGTATTTTAAAAAGGTTATTTCATTAAAGACTATTATCTTTAGTATATATAATAAAGATTTTTTTGAGAATAAAGTAGATACACATTTTTCCATTAGCTGAAAATCTGTTTTTTCAGTACCCAAAAACACACAAGCAAAAATGTTTTATGAATATCTAATTGATTGGGACCCAGTGGTTTAGCCCACCCACTGCACAAAACTCCAGTGTGAATAATAAAGGCAGTGCTGCTCTTTGGAAATGGGTATATTGTCCATAATCCTGCTCACAGGTGATATTTTGAAAACTTGAAGGCATTTTCACTGAACCTTAACTGATTCACTGGGAATCAATCATCTAGGTCATGGAAATAGAAATATACATTCTCTTGAAATATCAAGTTGTTAAAAAGTAATTTCAATATAAAAGTTGTTTGCTCACACATTTTAAATCTGTATTTGACATATTTAATTTTGAGTAAATGCTTAAATACATAACCAATAGCAAAAAAAATAAAAAGAGTATTTAAGATTTGGAATCTACTTGTTCTCACACAGGAGGAGCTAGGAGAGAAGCAAAATGAATAACTGGGTTGATACCTGCTAAATATATGAATAGGGCCAACCCAAAGAATATTCTGGGAGATGTTTCTCACAGCCAGAAGAGACATCTTTAGCTTCTTTGTTTAATGAAACGTCCTCAGGTGGACGGAGCTATGAGACTTTTTGAGGTTCTTATAAATACTAATGTTAAATACAATATAGGCATTTTAATGTTCTGCATAGTTTCATGAAAAAACTAGAAGTTGATAGAGTATTTAAAAATCATCAATATAGTGTTTGTAGATGTTCTCAGCCAGCAGATAAATGTGGTGACATATGGAGAAGAATTGGAAGTTAGCTCCTTAAGTATTTAAAGTGTTATCTTGAGAGGCACAATCAGCCTCTCAACCATACACACATAATCTATGAAGAATGGTTGGGGGGGAGTGGCCACGTAATACACATGATATTATGTAGTTCAGAAAAGAGATAAGTGGGAGGGCAGTAGGGAAGTCTTCCTAGAGGGAAGTACAACTTAAAAGCAATATACAGAAAGAGGGTCAGTTTTCAGTCTGTGCCCCATCTTGATCCCTGTCTAACAAGACTTGTAGGTAACTTTAGCTACACAGGGTTGGAAGACATGGATGCAGCCTAATTGTGATATGAATAGAGTTTCTTTCAGGTATTATACCATCTATCCTTTCTTCCTTTTCAACACATCACAAAAGATTGGCCCTTCTTTTATAAAAGAACAGTAATACTGTCAAGAACTTGAAAAGGAAGGTGTCAAACTCATATGAGTCTATATTTAGCGACCACTTCTCTCCTGAATAGCTGCCCAGCATCAGTAATGTTCATTGAAGAGAAAGTGACGTTGTCTCTGCCTTCCCATCCTGAACAATCTATAGAGGTTTCCTCTGTGATCTTTTGCAGGAAGGGGGTGTGTGTGTGTGTGTGTGTGTGTGTGTGTGTGTGTGTGTGTGTGTTTGAGACTGATTTCCAGGTTGAAGTTGTAGAAATAAGAGTGTTACTAAAATACACAAACCGACATCTATTGAGTGTGTCATGATTAACTTTTAATTAAGATATTAAAATTAGATGGGCAGGATTTTATTTAAAAACAATATAAAGAGCATCTAATACATCCATCATGCAAGATAAAATTACATAATACTGAGTATACATCGTTTTGAAATAGTTGCTTAGAAATTCATGACCAAAATCAGAGGGAAAAGGAGAGATTTTATTCTTATCTACATGCAGTGAAAACTGAGAGATGCCCTTCATATGAAGATTGGATCAGAGTTCTTGAATGAAAATAAAATTTTCTCTTTTATAATCCTATGCAGAAATAACACGTAGAAGACATTTTCAGAGATTAGGAAATAGAATACTGATTTTACAAAATATAAATCAAAATGAAGCCTAGAGAGGTATAAAGAAAATAAAAACAAACATTTTCACAGGGCCATGTAGTTCTGTATTTTTAGAGGCAAGTCTGTATTAAGTTCAGAAATAGAAACAGGCTATCTTTGAACATAGTATATACTTCACAATGTTAGCCATTCAGTGAAAAATCGTTATTTTTCACAGTTGAGAATATTCTTCATCCTTTGAATGTCTGTATGAATTTTAGGAAAATATCCATTTTTATTAATAAGCTATTGGGATTTTCAGTGGAATTTCATTGAATCTATAGATCAATTTGGAAAGAATTGTTAACAAGATTGAGTCTTCTGAGACATGAAAAGTGTACATTTCTACACTTATTTAGGTCTTCTTCAATTTCTGTTAGCAATGTTTTACAGTTTTCAATTTGCAGATCTTTCCCGTTAGTTCTCATATTTACCCTTATATTTTCTATTTTTGCTGCAACAACAACTTAATAACTTCAGAGAACTAAACAGGACAGACTGATTTATAGGAATTTATGCTCTTTGGGGAATATAAATAATAAACAAGAAAAGATAATTTGAAATTGTGAAAAGGCAATAAGGAAACAAGTAGAAAAGAAGGCATTTGGGGATAGTATATGTACTTAGAAATAACAGTCCCATCGATAAGATTGAAAAGAAAACATCTCCCTAGCTCCCTGATTCTGTGGAAGGTAGAAGCATAACTTTAGTGAGTGTTTTGCTCCAAGTTGTAAAACTACCTCCAGTCATAAAGAAATTAGGTTTTCTTTTTTGTTTTGTTTTGTTTTGTTTTCCCTTTGCGTAAAGTCAATTAACTAACATAGATGGCCATCCCAATTACCAGGTAATGTTAGGATGAACTGTGTGTGATCAAGGGTGCTGTCAGTTCCTCTTACTTGAGGAGTAGTTATTGTTTATTTTGAAAAAGATGTATGTAACAGGTTGTATCTTCTTGCCTACACAAAAAGGCAAGATTACTTTCTGTTTTTACAATCTCTGTTTAGGGAATTGCCAATGATGTGCATCACATTCTGGTTCAATGCTTATTCTATAATAAAAGTGTTCTCTTTCTCTGCTTTCTGGTTTGAGAGGTTTTTTTTTTAAATTATATTTCTCCTTCAGTATCCAAAAGATAAGAAAATGCTGGAGAATAGTACTCCAATGAAATAGCACATATTAAGCCCAAAAGTGGAGAAAGGATTTGACTTAGTTGAAAGACAGTACAAGAAATCAGTGAAGTTGATTGGTGTGAGTGAGAGAATGAGATGAAGTTGGAAAGAATTATATCAACCTATACTATATAAGAATATTATGCTATGATCAGAGGTTTAGATTTTATTCTAGTTTCAATGAATGTATGTTGAAGTGGTTCAAGCTGTATTAATTTGCATTGTAAATTATCAAACCAGCTGTCATGTTGAGAATTAATTTAAGAGTTAAGAAAGGAAGAACAGTTGGTGTTCCAATATCCTCAGAAAGAGCTGTGATGGCTGCAAGAATAGGAAATACTAAGACTGAAAAAAAGTAGCCAGTTATATTTTGTCACTTAAGTACAGAATAAAGGTTTGGACAAGATGTAGAAAAAAAAGGTACAAAAATGATCCATATATATATATATTTTTTTTTTACTTGAGCAACAAGGTAGATGTTGATGCATTTTATAGAAATGGATAAAACTGGGAGACAGATTTGGGTGGAGTGGCAGGCAAGAATTATATAGTAACACTTTTCACTCCCTTTGAGCATAATACAATATATTTTTTAAATACTTGCTTTTTGATGATGCTATGGTATTTTACCCTGTGAACATATGCTGATTTAAATGAACATCCCTCTAATTGTTGAATATTTCTCCATTGTATATAGTGTTGTGATTAATATTCTTATAATTAAATATGCATATAGACTAAGCTTGGATTCCTTCCTAAGGATAAATTTGTGGAAATAGAATCTTTAGTTCTATGTAATAGTTCAAATGCTTTGATAGTGTTGACTTTTGCCCTCCTAAAGACTACCAGAAAAAAAAAAAACAAAACCTGTTGATTAAGCAAAGTTAAGTTTATTAGACTTCCCATAATAAGGGGGAATACCAACTTGACATAGCATCAGTCGCATTTCATCAGGGGAAAGTGAGGAGAGTATATTTGTAGAGTTTGAGGACCTGAGTTGTGTGATAGGTGAGACTGGCAATGTATGAAATTATTTGAGATTAGGCAAATATTTATGATAATCTGTCTTTGTGGGTTTTTTTGTTTTGTTGTTTTGGGTTTTTTTTATAATCTGTCTTTGGATTGGTGTACAAAATGAGGTAAGGGTCTTGAAGCGAGTCTTAAGCAAGCTATTAGTCTTGATAAGAAAGCTAGTTTAGTTAGCCTACTGTCAGGATCTCCCAAAAGCAAGTGTTTGTTTGTCCCTAACATTTTAAGATAAGAGAAATGGTCAGTATTATTCAATACAGGGACAGGGAATTATGTTGATTTCAGTCCTCAATATATATTGTCAAATAACTCTTAACGATATTTGCATCAACTAATATTTTTCTATATTTACTCTTTGGAATTTTATTGTCACTGATTATATTTTTAATTGAATTTAGGGTATGGCTATTATTAATCATATCATATGCTGCCATGCCACATCTGATTTGATACATGTCTTATTCTTAATATAAATCTATACCCTAGTAAAGCAAAAGGTAAACTATAATTGATCATTAATTAGTTGATAAATAGAATTATTTAAAATATGCATATGCAAGGGGCACCCGGGTGGCTCAGTCGTTAAGTGTTTGCCTTTGGCTCAGGTCATGATCCCAAGGTCTTGGGATCAAGCCCTGCTTTGGGCTCCCTGCTCCTCAGGAAGTCTGCTTCTCCCTCTCCCACTCCCCCTGCTTGTGTTCCCTCTCTCACTCTGTCTCTCTCTGTTGAATAAATAAACAAAATCTTTAAAAAAATATATATGCATATGCAAGCCAATCATTCATCTTCTTTGAAGAGACTTAGGAGAGAAAGGAGTTGAATATTAAGTCCTAAACTTCAGGGCAAATGTGTGAATTTCTCTTAAAGGAGTCATTTCTGCAACATTTCTACTATAGCATTTCATCTGCCAGCAGAGATTAGTGAGCAAAAATGGCTTTGGCGTATTTACAAAATGAGCTCAGTATTGAATCCTTCATTTAAGTAGGTACAGCAAGGTTAGGCAGATGATGATGGAGTCTCTTCCCAGTGGGAAGACATGGGTTGCATCTCTCCCTCATCATCCTTGTTCATAGTGACTATCAGTAAAGGCTGTGGGAGATTAGCCAGTTTGGCCCATTTTATCCCCAGGCAAAGCTCTAGTGTCAGGTTCAAAAGAAGGACACCTAGTACTCTTAATCCTTGTGAAATACAAGCTAAGGGGGAGAAATTCCATTTTTGTATAGAAACCTTTGCAGGGAAATACCTTATAAAGCAATAGCATTTCAATCTAATTATTTTTCTATTGACGAGATTGACCTTCCTCACTACAAAAGTCACTTCCTAAGAAACTAACATAGTCACAAAAAGAATAAAAGTGTTCAATATTCATTCTTTAAAATTGCAGATAAACACAAAAGTTAAAAACATACATATATTATCTTTTTGATTCAAAAAAGCAAAATGTTAAGATAACTAACATACTTGTATTTTTTGAGATGTTGATTGAAGGTAGCATAGAGTGTGTATTTAATGATTTCACATTCTAATTTTAGTAACTTACTATTTTAAATTGACATTATTTAATTAATATTTTACTTAAGCTTTCCACATATGAATATAATATGTAAATATATTTTTCTTATCGAGCAGTACAGAGTAATTTTAGATTCTTAGACAAAAATAGATAAACCCAAAGGGGGGGAAAACATTTAAAATCATACCATCAGAAACTATTTGTTAATATTTTATGTTATATTAATATAACATATATATAAACAATCAGAAATTTAGATCATGAAGTAAATATTGCTTTTCAACTTAACAACGTAAACATTCATATGTATGAGAAAGAATGAACTGTTTGATGGAACTGGAAGACAGGGTGAAATTATAGAACTATAGAAAAGGAGAACTATATCCTCCATATATGTCCATACATGTTTCCATTAACATCTGATAAGGGAGTCTAGTCTCTGCTTATTCTTCACCAATGATTTTCAAAGTGTGGTCCCAGGAAAATTGGAAAATTCCTGGAAATGTAAATTCTGGAGCCTCACCCAGACATACTGAATCAGAAACTCAGAGAGACTCAGCAGTCTGTTTTTAATAAACCTTCCAGGTGATTCTCCTTCATGTTTGAATCTGCAATCCAGTATCTTAAATCTAAGATCCTTAGTAGTCGTGGAATAAGGAAGACAAAGGAAGAGAACCTAGGAGCCTTTCCCAAGGAATAATATCGCTGGAAAATTAAGTAGTATTTGAATAGCCCAATGGCTATGCATTTGCTTCTTAAAAATTGAATCAAGTTCTCCACCTTTCTGTCAAAGGAAATTCATATGAGATACCTCATTCACCTTCCATTTTTGTTTTCATTTTGCTTCACTTTTAAATTAATTACAAATTAGGTTAATAGTGACCTTTAGGGAATTGTACGGAAATATCTTTACTAAAATAAAAAGTATGCCTTTATTGTCAATGTTGGGTTTGTAAAACAAAGATAATTCTCTCCTAAGTGGAAAACTTGTATCATATTCTGAAACATGGAATAACTTTGTTTAATGGTTCAGCTATAAACCATTCAACATAGGGGTCCATGATATGAAGTCTGACAGTTTGTTATGTAGGGTTTAATTAAATTGGGCCCTGCTATAATTAAAGGTTTTGAGTTATTAATGCATCACTCTGGCAAACATTTAATTTTTATCTTGCTGGTGAAACCCTTATTAAAACAGGATATTAGGACAGCTAAATAGAATTTGCTGCAGAAATGGTTTGGATTTTTAGATGTAATTCAGCACAATACACTGCAGTGATTGTTTTCTTTTTAAATAAAAAAGAGGACTTAGGAAGCTCAAGAAATGAGCACAGTGTGAGATAAGAGAGCAATTCCATTTTTTAAAGTCATAAATCAGGTATAGTGAAACTAACTTGGAGAAGAATCTCTCTAAATGCTCAGTGTTGGAAATCTGTCTCTGCTCACCACAAACCACCCTGGCATTTTGGGTTCTCAATATTGAGTCTGGGGTTTCAGGTTATTTCAGCATCACTTATACTACTTTAACAAGTATTTTCCTATTTGCATCTATAGGAGACAAAGGAAAAGAAGTATCATTAAACTGTTGGTTCTCAGTTTCTTCTTAGAGCTAATCCTAATTGAAAACATCATCTGTATTTATCCATCATGGGACCAGATGATTCTCTTAAGTAGAACTATTTTTTCTAGCCAGAGTCCAATACAGATTCCATGTTATTATCCCTTCTCTGATACTTAGAAACTAAATATGGAGTGTAGAAACACAAAGTTAAGCATTCCTTAGAATTCTAATGGCCACTACTAGTCCCAGGGTTCAGTCTGCCACACAGCAAACCCAATGTTCAATAAAGTTGTATATATTACATTTGATATCCCCCTTTACAAGACTCAAATTACATGATGTACATTGCAAACACGGAGGAGTCTTGTGGTTAAGAATTGTAGGCAACTTTATGTCAACATCTGTCAAACTTCATGTACCACAGGCCTCTCCTCCTTTCCTGACCCATTCTACTGTTCCACAGAGCTTGCAATGGAAAATGCTCTTGTAATGAAAAGAGGGCTGGTTTAGGCAGCAAGAAACCCCAAATCAATCCTGCTTTCATTATTTGCTAACTTGTGTGAGCTTAGAGAAATTAATTAAATGCCTCAAGGTACAGTTTTTCATCTCGAAATAAGGTTGATGATTATAGTATGGGCATACTGTAAATTAAATGAATAGATAGGTTCAGAAACTTGGTAAATTTTAAAGTACAATTGAAAGTTCATTTTAATTTCTCTCTCTTACTTATTCAGAAATTTTTCATTAAACCTGTGAGTTTCCCAGGTACTTTTTTCTCCTTCTATCATCTTATGTATTCTATTGGGCATCACTCAAAAGCAGCAAGTGATGGGTGGATAGGAGGAGTGCTTAGGAGTGCTCACTGAGCATCACAGGGTGAAGTGTGTTCACTTTGCTAAATATTTATCTCCTGGATATGTTCAGGCAGAACTTGTTAGAACATTGTACAGGAAATACTGTACAAAGTTAATTAATGTCTGGTTCCTTCTTATTCAAAGTCACTTTGACGTGAAAAAATATATTAATCCTCATAATGTAAATAATCCATTGACTTGATCACACAATGAATAAATATTGTCAGGATGGAGTATTCAGGTATAATGAAGGGGTACAAATTCATATTCATATAAGTTTCTACTAATTAGTTATAGTAGTTACATTAAGGAAAAGTGAAGTGTGCGTTTGTGTATAATCAGGGAAAACAAGTCTATGTCAGACATGTAATATGAATGTTTTTAAAGACTTGATTCATGGAATAAGTATGGATTCAGTATGGATATTTGAAGAGATAGATAGGATGGCATAAGGACTTTTTTATGAAAATGAGAGGATCTTGTGATCAGTTTAAGGACAGAAGTGGGAAGAAAAGATTTAACAGGAAGCCCATGAGTCTCTTCTGGAGATGAAAATCTTTGAGAAGATGGCATAGAAATGATTGACTTCCAGCAGACTTTTTCCTAAATGTGCTTATGACCTGGACCAGAACTCTTGTCAACATGCTAATAGTAAAGAACAGAGTTCTTATTTTTTAAAAAGTAAATGGTGTTAGCAGGGTATATGTGTTCTCTGTAATTGCCTATTATAAATAAACCTGGATTATAGATTTAAAGAGCAGGCATGACTAGAGAATGAGAGGTAGTCAGATGAACACTTCACATTCAGGTAACTAACAGCATAAAACTGGAAAGCCCCAGAATTCAAACAGCTTCTTTTGTGAACTATGTTTTTTGCTTACATCATTCAGAATTTATCTGTTAATCCAATTCCAAACATAGTCCTAATGTAAGAGAAAGAAAATTCTTGGAAACTGTGATTGTTGCCTGCCCCACCAAAAGGAAATCCTGCATTTGGTCTTGATTCATGTTTGAATCTTATTAATCAAGTTTGCTGTAAGATAAGAATTATCATTACATTAATAATTTAGCCCTCTGTGTTAATGAAGACAGTTAAAATATCTTTGTTATTTTAGCATTATCCATTACCACTCACCATCCATGTAGACAATGTGCTTCACTTACTGGGTTGCTCTTTCAATGTCCCACTCAACTCAGAATGAGAATCTCTGGATTTAGATTTTGTTGTTGTTGTAAACTCTCATACAATTGTTAAGCTCCATAAAATTTTATAATTGCTGTCATGGGCTACATTTTTTATTGACTTCAATTAGATAGTAATGGTTTCATCCAGGACATTGTTTGTATCAGAAATTTAATCTTTCAGATACTATAGAGTCACAGAGCCCATTAGAGAGAAATTCATATATTTTTATGCCCCAAAAATTGATTGATAGGAAATGATTTCAGTACACGATAATCACATCTAGGATTTAACTCATTTTACATAAAGAAGTCTCTAACTATACCATTTAATGTTTTAAGTGTTTAAACACATTTAATTTTGAAAAGTGACTGTTATTTATGGAGAACATAATACAGTAAAAATTTCTGAATAAAGAGATGAGACATCCTTACATTTGCTAGTTTGAGAAATAGTCTTTCACTCCTTGACTCCTTTCCAAAAAAATCTATGATGGTGGCAGTCTTTATCAATCTTATAAAAATCACATACTTTAAAAATCTAGTGCAGTATCTTACTTGAATAGTCCCTATTTAAATGAAAAATTTAAGTTCCATCTGTCATAAAATGAATTTATCAATAAAAAAAAGAGGTGTGTATTTTTTTTTAAATGTTAATGGCCTGTTTATCCCACTGCATGACTTGGCATTAATATCCAAGCACAGGAGATTTGTCTTTGGGAGAGGATAAAACAAGATAGATGTTCAGGAAAAGTCCCTAAATCTTCTTTGGGGTTGGGAGGGAGATTTACCAATGGAATATGAAAAAAGTTTTAAAGAGTCATTTTGAAAATGGTCACTCAGGATACCTAATTCCATTTTATAACAAAATATAAAATCATCTTGATTTTAGTGACTGTATATTCCTGCAGGGAAAAAAATTTGCAGTTTTTTATAAACCTTATTACTACATAAAGAGATATGGCTGGGTTTGTTGATTTGAAATTGTAAACTGTGTATTCCTTTTATTTTTTTAATGGCTTGTATTTTTGAAAGGAATGTTTAGTGTTGAACATGTATTGAAGACATATTTATTGAAGGCCCCTTATGTACAATGCACCCTGCTAGTCAGTGGGAGGGGATAGTCAGTCTATGCTCTGCTTTCTTAGTTTTACTCACCTGAGAAAATATGTCTCACATTTTTCAGACACTCTGAATTCTTACACCTATTCTAACTGAGGAGGAAATTGGATTAGGTGCCATATGTATGTAATTACTTCTAATATAAGGCAAAAAGTTATAAGGACCTTAAAGCAAAAGAGGAACAACAACAACAAAACAATAACATAATAGTCAGGGCTGGGGAAAGGGGCAGGGGGCAGGGAGAGGAAAAAATCTGTATGGGCTTCAGAAACCTGTATCATTTAAACCTTAAAAGGGGGCATTTGCATACATATTTGCGAGAAATGGTGAAGAAAGTGAACTTTCTACTGGGAAAATTAAATAGATGAAAGATACAACATTAAATTTTAAGAATTTAAAATTTTAAAATTTTAAATTTTAAAATGTGTAGTAATTTTAAAGCAACCTAATGTAAATTATTAGATAAAGGAAATTTGGTTGGGATGAGTTTGGGGAGGACTTTGAATGGCAAGGAACTTAATTGTAATTTTTGGGGTGATAAATAGAAAACAATGAAAGTCTTCTAAAGAGAAGATTCAGATGTCAGAACTATGTAGATATCTTGCAAAAATCCATAATGTATTTCTGATTGCATTACTTAATGTATTGGTCCTGTTCTGTAATGTCGATTCCATTTATCAGTGTAACAGGAGAGGAAGGTTATCTCTGATTACTCTAACCCCAAGGGAGAAGAGCACCAGACTCAAGTTAAGGCTAAGAAAATGACCTTGTGAGCCAAAAGGTGAATTTCTCAAATATTGTAGCTTTGGGTTCTTGTGTTCCCTTATCACCCAGGGATGTCAACCTGTTTGTCTCTCTCCTGTAGAATGTTTCCTCCCATTTGCCCAATGTAGTAAAATGGATTTGACTCAATTTCTCAATTGCAAATTTCTAGGGATTAGTAGTTTAGGTTAGCTCTGCTGTGGACCTTAGGAAAGACCTGTTTTTTCTTCTTATCCCTCTCTCTCCCTCCATTAGATTCATTAGCTGTTGGCTTCCTCTCTCCGTCAGAACGGAGAGGTAAATGATGTAATTCAAAAGATTGACGTAAGTATAGCCAATATGTAAGGGATCTGAGAGGCCAATCGTATTAGACCCTCATACTTAAAATCTAACTTTACTTACAACTTCATCTCTGTATTTAGACAAAAACCCTGGCTTCTGTATTAGGAGAGAATTTAGAAAAAGAATCTGGATGGCAGGAATTATTTCTGGGGCTGGATGAGCTATACAGAGCATCTTAATCTCAGAAGAAGATAGTAGGTTCTCAGAATTTTCCTGCATCCCTCATTTTCCCACTTTCCCATCTCTAACCAGGAAAGGATCTATTTTCTAGAGGCAGAGCAAAGTCATCTGAAAATAGAAATTGTTTTATGGTGAAAACTTATGGGTCTTCTACCCCAGGCTTTCCAGTGAAGTTATTATTTCATGTTATGCAAGTTCACAATTCAGCTATACTTCTCTTGTCTGCAGTATGTCTAGTAGGCATATAAAATTTCTTTTTAATGAATGTTACCTTTCTTTAGTTTCAGTTGCTGCTGCGGATTTTTGTTTTTTAATATTTGTATATTTCTGTGCTCTCTTCAGTGAGAAACCTGAGGGAGGTTAAGGGAGATGGGCTTAGAAGCATGTGCATAAACACTTCTCTGTGTCTTAAGTTGAGAAAAGACGTTTCAATGGTGTTTGGAGAACACTTTAAGATGCTTCAAAAATACCAATATTTCCGATTAAAAAGAGAAGCAATACTGACTGAAAAACTCATTCCATAGGTCACTTACTTTTTTTTTTCTTAAGATTTTAATAATGCTTTTACAAAACCAGAGCCAATATCTTGAGGAAACATGAACAAAAATTCAGGAATATAAAAAGTCAAAGGGTTTTGAGGGGCTTTTTCTTACCATTTATTCTGACTCAAGGAGGAAAGCTTCTATGAAGAAGTGAGAATTGCACTTAAAGTGCAATTATCCTATTGAAGGCAGAAATAGGCAGAAAAGATGCTGCTTAGACTCAATATTGTCATTAGGGCCCATTCTCACATAATTCAGAGATTGAAATATGAAGTGCCCCCTTCAGATCTTAAATTGATAACAGCAATTCTGGAAACTAGTAGAGAGTAGGAAAACAGGTAGAGTTATCTAAAACAGAAATTGCTGCTGAGAACCCTGCAATGTCTGCAACAACAAGTGGAATTTAGGTTCTAATACATCTCAGTAAGAGGAAGAAACTTGGGGCCCATCAGAGCTAAAGGACTTATGTCCAAGCTATATAAAGCCAATTTTTCCAGAATAAATTCATGTGAACTCACTATCCATTTGCACTGTTGACAAGACATATAAACTAAATTTAATAGCAAAGATAAGACTCTCATAATTTTAGCTGCTATAAACTACAGAAAGGAAATCTGAAAATGGTAGGACATCACTAAAAAGAAGCCAGTTATATCTTTAAACTGTAGTTCCGGATTCTAGTCATCCTGTTTCTTTCTCTATCTCTCCTGATTGCCAGAGGAAGGGACTTAGGGATCTTGGATAATTAATTTCATTTATTCATTTATGAAAATTCATCCAGAGTATGACTAATGAGTACTTGCTATGCTCTTTGATCTCCCCCAAAGGGTATTGTATAGGTATATAAACATGAAAGTAGTTCTACTAATTATTTTCATGACCATTATTTCTATATATTCCATTCAGATTTGTTGAAATACTTAGTCTTAGATTTTTCTGTCATTTTTCTATTTTTTTAAAGTCTCCTGAACTTCAGTTCATTTTCTTCTGAACTTGCAGAACTGTATTTAACTGAGAATTATACTGTGATTATTTCTATTGAAATTTATACTTACCTTAAATGTTTGATTTTTATTTTTATTATATAAACCAAAGTACAAAAAAATTGCCCCTACTTTCTTCACCTTTGACAAAAAAAGTATCATATTTTTTATTCATGAATCTGTGCCACTTAAGGCTAGAATATATTTCAGTCTTAATATAGAGGGCTTTTGGGTTTTTTTTTAATTTTTTTATTGTTATGTTAATCACCATATATTACATAATTTGTTTTGGT
>NW_027397072.1:46634495-46648727 GCF_003265705.2 Callorhinus ursinus
GATTCATTGTTTGTTCATAACACCCAGTGCTCCATGCAGAATGTGCCTAGAGGGCTTTTTGAAAGGGGTACTTTTAATTTCCACAATATCTGGCATACTGTGTGAGGAGAATTATTCAGGATCAAATGAAAAAAAATTGTTGTAAAATTCATTTCATTAAATAGTGCTCAACTTTAATGTGTTATGCAGTCAAAAAGGTCAGTCTATACAAAGTCTGAAGATGAATATTAAAATAAAAAGAGAAAACAAAACAGCTCCAGAATTATCATGTGCATCAAGTTAATGTGTATCCTATTAAAGAAGACACTAAGTAAAATCGCTCAATGGCTCTATAAAGGGAAATAACAATCTGCTCAACATCTTGTTCTGGCTTTCAAAAGGAAATTATCATTAAAATAAAAGTGAAATTCTTCTTTCCTTACACATTGAAATAAAATAATCAATGTATTCTTTAAATTGTAATAAAAGATTTGTTAAAAGCCTTGATCTTGATCTATAAAAACAAAATAGCAATATTTTGTTATCTGTGTTTTCTAGCTATTATACTGTAGGGAAAGAAAATGCAATTATTGTTCCATTGCATTTCCCCATGCCTGATTAAGAAAAAATTGCATTTTATACTTAACTGAAAAACAAAATCAACTACACATCACAAAGTCCAAAACAATATAGTATTGAACCAGGGATATTATATATTGTAACTTTTATTAAACGGTAGGTTAATATATACCAATTGGTATATATATAGATGTTATATTAGGCACTATAAACAGGGCTCCATTATGCATTATGCAGATGACCTTAGCCTCACCTATCCTCTGGATCTATGTTACTTGCCTTTGTTCTGGGCTGCAATTGCCTCGGTGATATGTCTGTCCTATGGTCATAAAGCCCTGGCTTCAGTTGGCATGACTCAGCATAAGGTTGTCATTAGTGAGCAGACTACACAATTGATCTGAAAAAGAAGCAAGAGAAGCAGAAACAAGAGAAACAAGTCTTAAACTCAGCTCTGATGAAATTAGAATGACCAAAGCTCTGGCTTTTCCAGGCTACCTAGAAGGGCCAGATAACATCAGCAGAAGTACCAGTGAAAAGCAGGAAACAGGAAGGAGCCAACAAATAAATAGCTTGTCCGTCCCCTTGACTGTTATGAGAAGCAAGGGCTTTATTGGAGGTGTTTTACATACTGTCAAATATCTGTTTTCTTAAGAATTGTACCCAATCTGTGATGTATCTTCTTGTGTTTGTTTTTCTTCTTCAGTCCTCAACCCTCCACCATTTACCTTTTCTCTCAGTTAGTCCTTCCTGGGATTCTACCTCCTAACAGAGAAAATGTATTTAGGGTCTGTTTCCTGGGAAACCTGTTTTCTTCTCTTGACTATCCTCTTGATGACAAGTTCAAGGTTTCCATGGAATGCTTTATTATTTTATATTACCAAATTACAATTTTCTTAGTGATGTTGACACCTTTGTTTATGTCACCTTTGAGGGATAAAGAAAAGAAGAGCAAATGTCAGGCTGTGAATGGGGAATTGTCTAAAGAATACTATTAGGATTTCTTCTCCTTGAAAATGTAAGTAAACAACATTTTGAAAAGATTTGTTTTTAATCTAAAATGAACCAGAGATAGCCTTATACTGCTCAACATTAAAATTTTACAGAAATATTTTAAAACCCAATTATTGTTTAAACTGTGATCTTTTCAGAAAAGCCATTGAGGCAAGAGCAATTAAGCTTCTAATTATTTGAGCTATGTTAAAGGAATATAAGCTAGTAAAAGATAACTCTCAATTCTAATATAAAAACATGGTGGAAAATATTCACTAGGAAACTGTCCTTTGTAGACAATGGAGACATCATAAAGCCTCTCTAAATCTCCCAAGTTCTATAAAATGACCTTATGTTAGCAAAAATTCTGTGCAATGCCACACCTTCAGGATTACTGAAAGAGAATGTCAAAACCACAAAAACTATGAGGAAAAAGAGAATAACAATAAATATCAGTGCCAAGTTCTCACATGCTCCCAACCACCCTCACTTTGCCACAGAGCTTAGTGGCAGAACAAGAAAAACTATAAGAAATACATAGTGTTGGGGATACTAGGGAAGAAGCCCAAAGATAAGGTGAAACTAGGAAGATTAACTCTATTCTAAATATGAAAATCCTAAAAAAATAATCGCAAATATCAGATTATGAACATGTGGAAAGTATTCAAAGTATTCAATCCTTATAGGGAGGAATATCATGAAACGTGCCAGGCATGTGATTTAAAGTGACAGGCTCTATTTAATGAAGCAAGCTGACTCAAAAATTCCCCCATGCCTCTCTCTCAAAAGAAACTGTCTCTCAAAAAGACAAGCACAATTTTAGCAGACAATCTTAACCCACAAATTCTGGTGGAGAGGAAAAAGCCAAACTGGGAGGAAAGAAATGCCTGTTGGTAATTAGACAGCAAAGAATGAAGAATAAGGAGATTTAGGGTACTATAGCTGAAATAAAACCACAACCCCTATCACCAGAGAAAAAAACAAACACCCTCTACTAAGATAACTGGAATTTGCTAGATGGACAGAAAAGAGTGTCGTTAAACTAAGAATCATTTAAAATGCCTCAACATACTAAAAATTAACCTAAGTAAAGACCATAGAGAACTACTACAGAAAAGCAGGGAAATTAAAACAAGGAAAGTAACTAGGAACCAAAATAAACCATAATCTGCTTTTCAAGCAGAATTAAATATACTCAAACAGATATTTAGAATATGAAAAATGACCTTGAGATAGAAATTCAAAAAAAAAAACAAAAAAGACAAAAGAAAAAGCAGAAATAAATAAAAGAGTTATTTGAACTCAGGAATGAAAAAAGACAAAATTATTTCAGGATTGAAGAATAAATTACAAGGTTTCCAAGAGAGTATGTACTCAAATTTTAATAATGGACGGGGAAGGCAGTTAAACAACCAGGAGAATAAAAAACTAAAGAAGAAAAAAGATTCATCAAGAGAGTAATGAAAATGGAAGGCAAAGAAAGGATCTGTGTTACTGGAATCCTCCATGAAGAAAGAGAGAAAAATGGAACCAAGCAAATATCTAAACCATATCCCATGAAGACATACCAGAAACTGAAAGTGACCAGACAATAAAACATACTATAAAGCCTCTATAGTTAAGAATATGGTAACGAAGTAGACAAAATGACAGTAGAGAATAGTATCTAAAGTCCAGATTTAGACCCAGATAACTGTTAGAAAAATAAGTTACAAATGAGAAGTTTTGACTAAAATGAACCTAAAGGTATTGAATTGAAAGTCAATATATCAGTACAAATTCATGGTGTTTAATAGATCAATAGATAATGGGATCCTGAAGAAACAAAACAGTAAATCTTAAAATTCTCCAGATGGCCAAACTGGAACAATTGAGCAAGAAAATAAATTATGATAATATTAGATTATAACATTAAATAAAGTGAATAGCCCTGAACCTCTCCCAATATAACAAATAATTGATTAAATAAACACAGGGAACAAAGGGACTGATCTTCCTTATAAATGTAATATGCAAGAAGGAAATAGAAAATACACCCTATGGTAATACCTAATAGAGACTGATTCACTGATGTATGTTAAAATAAGTAGGTAAAATTTTGAGGAGAAATGGAATTGCATAATCTCAAAACATATAGCCAAGATATTTATTCATTTTTTTAAAAGATTTTATTTATTTATTCATGAGAGACAGAGGGAGGCGGGGGGAGAGAGAGAGAGAGAGAAGCAGAGGGAGAAGCAGGCTCCCAAGGAGCAGGGAGCCTGATGCGGGACTCGATCCCAGGACCCTGGGATCATGACTTGAGCCGAAGACAGACGCTTAACCATCTGAGCCACCCAGGCGCCCTAGCCAAGATATTTATTAACTATAAAGGGAATGATAGTAACTTACAGTGGAGAAACGGGAGAAACCACCTTGCACAAATAATCAAGATCAACATCACCAGTAATAAGATATATCAACATCATGAGTCCTGGGATGTAATGCACGAGAAGGACGTACTATCATTTCTATGGTATTCTTGGTAAGAAAGCAGAACCTCAATCCATTTATGAGAAAATATCAGACAAATTCAAACTAAGAGACATTTGGGGGAAAAAAGGAAAAACTGATCAAAAGTGTCAAGGACTTGAAAGACAAGGAAAGAAAGAGAAAATGTTACAGACTTAAGACTAAAGAGAATGAACAATCATCTTTTTTTATTATGTTATGTTAATCACCATACATTATATCATTAGTTTTTGATGTAGTGTTCCATGATTCATTGTTTGCATATAACACACAGTGCTCCATTCAGTACGTGCCCTCTTTAATACCCATCACCAGGCTAACCCATCCACCCAACCCCCTCCCCTCTAGAACCCTCAGTTTGTTTCTCAGAGTCCATAGTCTCTCATGGTTCCTCTCCCCCTCCGATTTCCCCCCCTTCATTTTTCCCTTCCTGCTATCTTCTTCTTTTTTTTTTTTTAACATATAATGTATTATTTGTTTCAGACGTACATGTCTGCGATTCAACAGTCTCACACAATTCGGGAGCAATCACCATACTACATACCCTCCCCAATGTCTATCACCAAGCCACCCCATCCCTCCCACCCCCCAACACTCCAGCAACCCTCAAATTGTTTCCTGAGTTTAAGAATTCCTCATATCAGTGAGATCATATGATACATGTCTTTCTCTGATTGACTTATTTCTCTCAGCATAACACCCTCCAGTTCCATCCACATCGTTGCAAATGGCAAGATTTCATTCCTTTTGATGGCTGCATAATATTCCATTGTATATATATACCACTTCTTCTTTATCCATTCATCTGTCGATGGACATCTTGGCTCTTTCCATAGTTTGGCTATTGTGGACATTGCTGATATAAACATCAGGGTGCACGTATACCTTCAGATCCCTACATTAGTATCTTTGGGGTAAATACCCAGTAGTGCAATTGCTGGATCGTATTGTAGCTCTATTTTCAACTTTCTGAGGAACCTCCATACTGTTTTCCAGAGTGGCTGCACCAGCTTGCATTCCCACCAACAGTGTAGGAGGGTTCCCCTTTCTCCACATCCCTGCCAACATCTGTCGTTTCCTGACTTGTTAACTTTAGCCATTTTGACTGGTGTGAGGTGGCATCTCATTGAGGTTTTGATTTGGATTTCCCTGATGCCGAGTGATGTTGAGTACTTTTTCATGTATCTGTTGGGCATTTGGATGTTTTCTTTGGAAAAATGCCCATTCATGTCTTCTGTCCATTTCTTGATTGGATCATTTGTTCTTTGGGTGTTGAGCTTGATAAGTTCTTTAGAGATTTTGGATACTAGCCCTTTATCTGATATGTCATTTGCAAATATCTTCTCCCATTCTGTCGGTTGTCTTTTGGTTTTGTGGAGAGTTTCTTTTGCTGTGCAAAAGCTTTTTATCTTGATGAAGTCCCAACAGTTCATTTTTGCCCTTGCTTCCCTTGCTTTTGGTGATGTTTCTAGGAAGAAATTGCTGCAGCTGAAGTCGAAGAGGTCGCTGCCTGTGTTCTCCTTTAGGATTTTGATGGACTCCTGTCTCACGTTTAGGTCTTTCAACCATTTGGAGTCTATTTTTGTGTGTGGTGTAAGGAAATGGTCCAGTTTCATTCTTCTGCATGTGGCTGTCCAATTTTCCCAACACCATTTGTTGAAGAGACTGTGTTTTTTCCATTGGACATTCTTTCCTGCTTTGTGGAAGATTAGTTGACCATAGAGTTGAGGGTCCATTTCTGGGCTCTCTAGTCTGTTCCATTGACCTATATGTCTGTTTTTGTGTCAGTACCATACTGTTTTGATGATCACAGCTTTGTAATAGAGCTTGAAGTCCGGAATTCTGATGCCACCAGCTTTGCTTTTTTTTTTTCAACATGCCTCTGGCTCTTTGGGGTCTTTTCTGGTTCCATACAAATTTTAGGATTATTTGTTCCATTTCTTTGAAAAAAGTGGATGGTATTTTGATGGGGATTGCATTGAATGTGTAGATTGCCCTAGGTAGCATTGATATCTTCACAATGTTTGTTCTTCCAATCCATGAGCATGGAACGTTTTTCCAATTCTTTGTGTCTTCCTCAATTTCTTTCATGAGTATTTTATCGTTTTCTGAGTACAGATCCTTTGCCTCTTTGGTTAGACTTATTCCTAGGTATCTTATGGTTTTGGGTGCAATTGTAAATGGGATTGACTCCCTAATTTCTCTTTCCTCTGTCTTGTTGTTGGTGTATAGGAATGCCACTGATTTCTTTGCATTGATTTTATATCCTGCCACTTACTGAATTCCTGTATGAGTTCTAGCAGTTTTGGGGTGGAGTCTTTTGGGTTTTCCATATAAAGTATCATATCATCTGCAAAGTGTAAGAGTTTGACTTCTTTGCTGATTCAGATGTCTTTTATTCCTTTTTGTTGTCTGATTGCTGTGGCTAGGACTTCTAATACTATGTTGAATAGCAGTGGTGATAGTGGACATCCCTACCGTGTTCCTGACCTTAGGGGGAAAGTTCTCAGTTTTCCCCCATTGAGAATGATATTCGCTGTGGGTTTTTCATAGATGGCTTCTATGATATTGAGGTGTGTACCCTCTATCCCTATACTCTGAAGAGTTTTGATCAAGAAAGTATGCTGTACTTTGTCAAATGTTTTTTCTGCATCTATTGAGAGGAACATATGGTTCTTGTTCTTTCTTTTATTAATGTATTTTATCACATTGATTGATTTGCAGATGTTGAACCAAACTTGCAGCCCAGGAATAAATCCCACTTGGTTGTGGTGAATAATCCTTTTAATGTACTGTTGGATCCTACTGGCTAGTATTTTGATGAGAATTTTTGCATCCATGTTCATCCAGGATATTGGTTTGTAGTTCTTTTTGATGGAGTCTTTGTCTGGTTTTGGGATCAAGGTAATGCTGGCCTCATAAGACGAGTTTGGAAGTTTTCCTTCTATTTCTATTTTTTGGAATAGTTTCAGAAGAATAGGTATCAATTCTTCTTGAAATGTTTGGTAGAATTCCCCTGGGAAGCCGTCTGGCCCTGGGCTTTTGATTCTTGAGAGATTTTTGATGACTGCTTCAATTTCCGTGGTGGTTATAGGTCTGTTCAAGTTTTGTATTTTTCCTGGTTCAGTTTTGGTAGTTTATACATCCCTGGGAATGCATCCATTTCTTTCAGATTATCTAATTTGCTGGCATAGAGTTGCACATAATATGTTCTTATAATTGTTTGTATTTCTTTGGTGTTGGTTGTGATCTCTCCTCTTTCATTCATGATTTTGTTGATTTGGGTCATTTCTCTTTTCTTTTTGATAAGTCTGGCCAGGGGTTTATCAATCTTATTAATTCTTTCAAAGAACCAGCTCTTAGTTTCATTGATTGTTCTACTGTTGTTTTGGTTTCTATTTCATTGATTTTTTGCTCTGATCTTTCTTATTTCTCTTCTCCTGCTGGGTTTAGACTTTTTTTTACTGTTCTTTCTCTAGCTCCTTTAGGCGTAGGGTTAGGTTGTGTATTTGAGACCTTTCTTGCTTTTTGAGAGAGGCTTGTATTGCTATATACTTTCCTCTTAGGACTGCCTTTGCCTCATCCCAAAGATTTTGAACAGTTGTGTTTTCATTTTCATTGGTTTCCATGAATTTTTTTAATTCTTCTTTAATTTCCTGGTTGACCCATTCATTCTTTAGTAGGATGCTCTTTAGCCTCCATGTATTTGAGTTCTTTCTGACTTTTCTCTTGTGATTGAGTTCAAGTTTAAAAGCATTGTGGTCTGAAAATATGCAGGGAAGTTTCCCAATCTTTTGGTACCAGTTGAGACCTGATTTGTGACCTAGGATGTGATCTATTCTGAAGAATGTTCTATGGGCACTAGAGAAGAATGTGTATTCTGTTGCTTTGAGATGGAATGTTCTGAATATATCTGTGAAGACCATTTGGTTCAGTGTGTCATTTAAAGTCTCTATTTCCTTGTTGATCTTTTGCTTAGATGATCTGTCCATTTCAGTCAGGGGGGTGTTAAAGTCCCTCACTATTACTGTATTGTTGTCGACATGTTTCTTTGCTTTTGTTATTAATTGGCTGCTCCCTTGTTAGGGGCATAGATATTTACAATTGTTAGATCTTCTTGTTGGATATACCCTTTAAGTATGATATAGTGTCCTTCCTCATCTCTTATTACACTCTTTGGTTTAAAATCTACTTTGTCTGATATAAGGATTGCCACCCCAGCTTTCTTTTGGTGTCCATTAGCATGGTAAATGGTTTTCCACCCCCTTACTTTCAATCTGGGGGTATCTTTGGGTCTAAAATGAGTCTCTTGCAGACAGCATATTGATGGGTCTTGTTTTTTAATCCGATCTGATAGCCTGTGTCTTTTGTTTGGGGCATTTAGTGCATTTACATTCAGGGTAACTATTGAAAGATATGAATTTAGTGCCATTGTATTGCCTGTAAGGTGACTGTTTACTATATATTGTCTGTGTTCCTTTGCGGTCTATGTTACTTTTAAGCTCTCTCTTTGCTTAAAGGACCCCTTTCAATATTTCTTGTAGGGCTGGTTTCGTGTTTGCAAATTCCTTGAGTTTTTGTTTGTCCTGGAAGCCTTTTATCTCTCCTTCAATTTTCAATGACAGCCTAGCTGGATATAGTATTTTTGGTTGCATATTTTTCTCATTTAGTGCCCTGAATATATCATTCCAGTCCTTTCTGGCCTGCCAGGTCTCTGTGTATAGGTCTGTTGATAATCTAATATTTCTACCATTGTAGGTTACAGATCTCTTCTCCCAAGCTGCTTTCAGGATTTTCTCTTTGTCTCTGAGAATTGTAAGTTTTACTATTAGATGTTGGGGTGTTGACCTATTTTTATTGATTTTGAGGGGAGTGCCTCCTGGATTTTGATGCATGTTTCCTTCTCCAAATTAGGGAAGTTTTCTGCTATAATTTGCTCCAATATACCTTCTGACCCTCTCTTCTTCTTCTGGAATCCCAATTATTCTAATATTGTTTCGTCTTATGGTATCACTTATCTCTTGAATTCTGCCCTCATGATCCAGTAGTTGTTTATCTCTCTTTCTCAGCTTCTTTATTTTCCATCATTTGGTCTTCTATATCACTGATTCTCTCTTCTGCCTCATTTATCCTAGCAGTTAGTGCCCCCATTTTTTATTGCATTTCATTAATAGCCTTTTTGATTTAGACTTGGTTCGATTTTAATTCTTTTATTTCTCCAGAAAGGGTTTCTCTAATATCCTCCATGCTTTTTTCAAGCCCAGCTAGTATCTTTATAATCAGCATTCTGAAATCTAGTTCTGACATCTTATTAATGTCTGTATTGATTAGGTCCCTGGCAGTCAGTACTGCCTCTCGTTCTTTGTTGAGGTGATTTTTTTCTATCTTGTCATTTTTTCCAGAGGAGAATAGATGAATGAGAGAACAAAATGCTAACAGGATAACAATGACCACAGAAAAATATACACTAAAGAAATCTGAAGAGACCTGAAACCAAGGGAAAAGAAAGGTAAAGAAAGAAAAAAGAAAAAAAAAGAAAAAGTTTAAAAAAAGAAAGAAAACAAACAAACAAACAAACAAAGAAACAGAATATGATCAAAGATGATCAGGCTGGTGCATAGATCAGTGCCACACCCTAGATTTTGGGCATATTTTGTTCTGTTAGAAGAAAGTGCCTCTCAAAATTTTAAGGAAAGAAAAACTTAGATATGTACAAAAATAAGGGTAAATACAATGAAGGGATGGAATATGACTGTAAAGATGAATATAAAAGATTTTATAAAAGTAGTTGATAAGATAAGAAGTTGGTTAAAAAAAGAAAGAAGTGGATTTAAAAAAGGGGGGGGAGTGAATGTGATCAGGCAGGAAACTAGAACAAAGCCATACACTAGAGATTTAGGGTATATTTTGGTCTGTTAGAAGAAACTGTATCCCAAAATTTTAAAGAGAGAACAACTTATATCTATATACCAAAGATAAGGTTAACTACTATGAAGGGATAGAATATGACTCTAAACATGAAAAATAAAAAAGATTTTTTAGAAAAGCGATTGATAAGATGTTGGTTGAAAAAGGGAAAAAGAAAAATTCAAAAAAAATAAAAAGAAAAAAAGAAACTTAAAAAAATTAACTTTGAAAAAGAATAAAATAGGAATAAAGAGTTAAATTAAAGAATTAAAGAATAATGGGAAAAAAGCCATGAATTCTATGTGCTGTATTCCCCTAGGTCTGGAGTTCTGCCATTCTCATTGATCGGTAAACTTGGTGTTGGCTGGCTGTTCTTGCTGATCTTCTGGGGGAGGGGCCTGTCGCAGTGATTCTCAAGTGTATTTGCCGGAGGCAGAATTGCCCTGCCCTTGCCAGGGCTGGGCTAAGTAATCTGCTCGGGTTTGCTCTCAGGAGTTTTGTTCCCTGCAAGCTTTCCGTACAGCTCTGGAGAATGAGAGTGAAAATGGTGTCCCCTGTATCTCCACCCCGGAGGAGCCGAGAACTCGGGGTCCCACTCCTCAGTGAGCCCCCAGAGAAAAGCTGTCAATCACTCCCATCTCCCCGGTCTCTGGCCGCACTCTGTGCTCACCTGGCCTGTGACCAAGCATTTCTATCTCTGGCACCCGACCCCATGTTGGGTTCTCCAAACCCAGCAGATCCCTGCAGTGCGCTGCCACGCCGCTCCTCCCTGGGGAGGAAAGGGAGTCTCCCCGGATCTGCTGCTTGTTGGGTCCCTGCTAGAGAAGCAGTGGCCCGACTGTGCTGGGGATCACGGTTTATGACAACCCTAAGCTGAGAGTCCACTCCTTTGCTCCGTCTCTGCAGCCGGCTTTCCCACTTCGATACCTGGGAGCTCTGCCGCACTCAGCACCCTCGGTCTTTCCGTGACCCCGAGGGTCCTGAGACCACATTGTCCTAGCAAGGGTTCCACCCCCCCCCCACTTAGCCACTGGAGCAATGTCCCTCAGCAGATCAGACTTCTAAAAGTTCCAATTTTGTGCTCTGCTGCTCTATCACTTGCCAGAAGTGGCTGAGAGAGGCTCCCTCCCCCGCTGTCTATACTCCTGAATATCACCTCAGATTCACTTCTCCGCACGTCCTACCTTCCAGAAAGTGGTTGCTTTTCTGTTCAGAGAGTTGCTGCTATTCTTTACTTCGATCTCCTGTTGAGTTCGTAGGTGTTCAGAATGGTTTGATCCCTTTCTAGCTGAAATCCTGGGACCAGATGAAATCCAGGTCTCCTACTCCTCTGCCATTTTGCTCCTCCCACTCTGAACAATCATCTTTAATATGGGATGCTAAATGAGATCTGGGAGAAGTAAAAATAATAGCAGTGAAAAAACTGGTGAATTTGAATAAGCTCTGTAGTTTTGTTAATAGTATTGTATAAGTGTTAATTCCTTGGTCTGTCAGTTGCGCAATGGTTATATAAGTTATTATATGTATGAGATATTTTTAAGATATTATATATAAGATATTAACATTGAATGAAGCTGTCTGAGAGATATATGGAAACTCTCTCTACTGTTTCTGCATGTTTTATGTAAGTCTAAAATTACTTTCCAGAAAGTTTTTAAAAAAACAAAAAAGAAGGTGGCTTCCTCTGATGCACTGAAAAGGGATGGCTTGCTGCTATGCTGTATTCCTCTTGTTTAGCTGCAACCCTGAAGTGCAACCTTATGAACATAGCTCTCCTAGAAGAGGAAAATGGAAGATGGTCTCAGATGAAACACAATCCAGATTGTATCATAAATGTGGCAACAATTGTTAACTACATGTAGTTAACATGGTGGAGGAGAAAAATGTCCAGAACAAAAGTACATGTAGTTAACATGGTGGAGGAGAAAAATGTCCAGAACAAAAGTACAAGGCTACACTGGGACCAGATACAGAAAAAAAAAAAGTGACAAAATATGGTTCTGATAGGTCCTAGTCTAAAATGTTCACTAATTATGACTTTTTCTCAAAAGTTTTTTTAGTCCTTTTATATTACTTGGCTCAATTTAGATTAATTATGTGTAGATAAATAATTTAAAGAGGCTATACCAATAGTTCTCTAATTTAGATTGCTCAAAGAGTTTCTACATCTTTACAGTGCAATTTTAGGTTCCCATGGGTTTAGATAAACATTCCATTTTTAATTGCTTTATTTCTCCTCTTTGAAATTTTAGGAAATGGCACAATCAGGATGAACAGGAGGAAGTTTGGATATCTTAGATAAATTACATTAATGTCCTTCCTGCACTGCAAAAGTACAAACATACCTATTCAACCTAGGAGTTCCCAAGATGAAAGTCCTGAGTTTCTCCAAGTAAGGAAAAGCTATATCAAAAAGAATATTAATTTTGGGAAAAGAAGTCATTGTTTAAATTAATTCTCCAGGAAAAAGAGCTAAAAACAAATGAATATTCATGGTAGTAGATGAGAAGAAAAGTTGTGATATATGTATCACTTTTACAACTGTGTGGTGATAGATGCATGACAAAGGTCTGGGCTTAATTTAGAAAATATTAAATGAATAAAGAGCACCAGAGAGCAAACTCATTTAAGAAATATGTGAACAGTAAAATCATCAAATCTAAGACTAATTATTATAATGAAAAGAAACATTCAAAATAAGTTAAACTTTTCTCTAGATTTCATTTGGGTTCCATTCAAACATCTATGATAACACTAATTTCATTGAACTGTTATTGTACTGATTCTCCTCTTTGTCATGAGTTCCTAACTTAGCCCAATGCCTGGCACAAAGCAAATACTCTGTGTGTGCTTTAAAGCACTAAGTAAAAATAGTCTATTAGTCATTTCAGGAGATGTTTCATAATAGAGTTCTTATCTCTTAAATTTATTCTTTTCGAAGGTACTGCTATCTTATTGTAGAAGTTGTGTATATTCTTTGGAATAATTTGGAAAATTAAAACAAATACCACTAGGGATAAACAGTATTGATGTTTTCAATATTATGCTTTCAGTATTTTGTTCTTACAGATAACTATGCTTACATGTATGTGTATGGTTACTTCTTCATCTCTATCCATACATTAGGTACTTGAAAGTTGCTTTTGCACTTATATGCATATCATGAATATTCTTCCCATCACTAAATATTTTTCTATGATGTTAGTTGTAATTATTTGGCATCATTCCCTTTCAAGGAGGTACCGTATTCAAGCACATGTTTTTGATTATTTACACCATTATAAGTGGTTATTATTTATAATTGTGCAATAAATATTCTTGAGGCTAAATTTGAGCACAATTGTAATTATATATTTTGTATTCCTCAAGGAAGGATCACTCCATTTAAGTTTGTGTACATTTTAAGTTTTTTCTATTTATTGTCAAATTGTCATCCAGGAATATTGTACATTCCCACCAGCATGGACAAAAATAGCTGTTTTCTAACAAAATAGGTTCCTTAATATTACTGGGAATAAATTGTTCCAATCCAAACAAATATGAATTGTTTTAAAAATTATACCATAGAGTCAGACCATAGAATAATATGAGCTGCTTCAAGAATTAAGAGAAAATATGAAGAGATAAAAGGAGATAACTTATCTGGTCTGTAAAGCTCACTTGCATTACACAAGCCAATATTTATAGTCACTTGCAAATTCTTAGTAAGATGAATCTATACACATCTGTCTTCTTGTGGTAAAAACTAAGAGTTCAATATCTACACAAATGCCATTTTATAAAAAATACCCATTAAAGCTCCAAAAACAAAACAAAACAAAAAAAGAGATCGTCACTGCAAGGAAATTTAAAAGTGTTTCCTCAAAATAATTATTACTTAATATGATCATTTTCTCAAGTGCTAAGGATAGGATCCAGAAACTCAGCTGAAGAGTGGCAGCCATTGGAAGCAGAAACAGTTTCAGCTTTTCCACAGGCAGTTACAAAATTTTGTACCTGGAGCATAAATCTGTTGGTGTCTTTGTCAATGTAAGGAAGAGACTTGTTGAGACCAAAGCAATTAAGAGTACACATCACATTTTGTAATATGCAATATGCATATATTATAAAAGATATCTATATTATAAAATATTTATGTGTATATTATAAAAGGTATATGTATATATAAAACAAAACGATTCTTTCCTTTTTCTTTCTTTCTCTTTCCTTTCTTTCTTTCTCTTTCTTTCTTTCTTTCTTTCTTTCTTTCTTTCTTTCTTTCTTTCT